>NW_020940358.1:30028372-30083779 GCF_900497805.2 Vombatus ursinus
TTTTTTTTTTTTTGGTCAACTTTGCCAGATAGAGTTTGCTTTGCTTAAAGACTAATGCCTTTTTAGTTTACCCTCCCTCTTCTTTCTCTCTTTACCTCCTGTTTTTCTATTGAATGAAATGTATTTCTGTACCCAACTTGGTGTGTGTGTATGTGTATTATTCCCTCTTTTGACCAGTTCAGATGAAAGTGAGGTTCAAATGTTACCCACTTTTCCTTACTTGTTCATGCTTATTGTTTTATTTCTCTCTTGATTCCTGTGTTTGTATCTTAAAGTTATACAGCTCTGGTCTTTTCATCCAGAATGCTTGAAAGTCCTCTATTAAAAACTCATTTTCCCCCTGTAGGATTACATTAGTTTTTCTGAGTAAGTTATTCTTGATTGTAAGAATATATCCTTTGCCTTATGGAATATTGTAATTCCAACGTCTTTGTTCCTCTAAGTGATGGCTACTAAATCATGTATAATCCGGACTGGCCCATTGGTACTTTAGTTTGTTCTTTCTGAATGCTTGCAGCTCTTTTTTTCTTTGCCTGGAAACTCTGGATTTTGGCTATAATCATCCAGCTCAAACTGGCCTATAAGAACAGATTGTTGTTTTTGGTGTTGGCATTTAAACCCCACAAATTGGCAAATGCTGCAAACTAGGACTTCATTTACTGTTTTATTGACTGTCTAAACTTAAGAAAATAGAAAATTGTTAATAATGCTTGTTTAACTTAAAAGTCTATCAGGAGTATATACCTCCCCCCTGCCCCAGTCTGTTATTAAATATTTACCAGCATACTGCTGAATATGATATTCCTGGGTATTTTCATTTGGGGGTCTCTTTAAGGAGGTGACTGATTCTTTTTATTTCTACCTTTCCCCTTGCTTTAAGAGATATGGGCAATTTTCTTTTATGAAAATGAAAATAGAAATATGATGTTTGGACTCTTTTTTGGTCATGGCCTTTAGGTCATCCAATTCTTAAATTTTCTCTTCTCAATTTTTTTCCCAGGTCAGTTGTTTTTGCTATGAGATACCCAACCATTTTCTTCTATTTTGCAGTCTTTTGACTTTAAAAATATTTCTTGTTGTCTCAGGAATCATTAGCTTCTATTTGGCCCATTCTTGTTTTCAGGGAGTTTGTTGCTTGGGTAAGGTTTTGTACCTCTTTTTCCAAGTTGTTAATTCCCTTTCCAATTCCTTCTTCAATAACTCTCATTTCTTTTTTCAATCTTTTCCCCCTAGTGCTCTCATTTCAGTTATGAAAATATTCTTAATTTTTTTTCAACTCTTGCTTTATCTCTTCCAGGAACTCTAGCTAAAGTTGTGCCCAAGCTGTTTCTCTTTGAGGCTTTGCTTATAGATGTTTTATAGATTTTTCTTGATTTGTGTTATGAGCATCCCTGTCACTTTAATAGCTCTTTATTGTGAGATCTCAGGGATGGTTCGGGGGTGGGGGGGACCTGCAGCCTTTCAGTGCTTCTAGAGTGATCTGATTGCTCTACGGCAAAGTCTGATTCTGTCCTCCGAATTTGAGCTGTGCCAGTTGTTGACCTAAGTTTGGGTCTGAGCAACGTGTTTGTGGCCTTTTCCTGGTTGGACTTCCAGTAAGACTTCTGTTGGATTCTGCTACTATCAGCCAGCTAGAGAGCTCTGCTGGTTTAGAGGGACAGAACTGCAGACTTTCCTTTAATCTGGGATTCCTGTTCTGGTTATTCTATAACAGACTTCAGACTGTGCTGAAAGTGGAACTGAGACCCTGTACCACTTCTGGCAGAGCCACACATCTGCCATTTGCTTCTGAATTTTCTTCTCACTCAGGACACAGCCTAGGGTGGATGACTCTGTCTTACTCTGAAATACTACCTCAAGGTCTCCTCCCCATTTGGCCCTGGATTTGTGACCCAGACCTAGGTAGTGAGCAACAGAGCTGCTAATTGAGCCCTATTCCTGCACCCTGAACAAATTCTATCCCCATCAGGCTGTATCTGGGCCCTCTTCTTGCCTTAGTACATAGCATCACCCAGCACTAGAATACTCCTTATGAGGCCAACCTTGGCTAGAACTCATCTCTGGTGTCTGTAGACCTCTTTGTCTGTCTCTCTATACCAACCTGGATTGAAAAAATTACTGTGATTTTTTCTTTAATTTTCTAGGACTTGGTCTGGTATTTTTTCTAGATCTATGTAGAAGAGGTGTGTGTGTGTGTGTGTGTGTGTTTGTGTGTGTGTGTGTAGAGCTGTGTGAAGGAGTTGTGGGGAGGAGCATCTTTGTCTGCTCCTCCCTCTAGGTGAGTGTTGAAGGATGCTAGGAAAGCTAGGAGTCCAAGGTGAGAGAGAGAATGTTTCAGGTATGGGGGACAGCCAGTAAAAAAGCATGGAGTTAGGAGATAGAATGTCCTGTGAAAAGAATAGCAAATAGGCCAGTGTAGTTGGATCATAGAGTTCACGGAGGGGAGTAAAGTATAAGAAGACTGGGAAGGTAGGAAGAGGCCAGATTGTGAAGGGCTTTAAATGCTAAATGGAGGATTTTATATTTGATCCTGGGTGTAACAGGGAGACACGGGAGTTCACTGAGGGGTGAGGGTTGACATGGACAGATATATAATTTTTAAAAATCATTGGCAGTTAGGTGGAGGAAGGTTTTGAATAAGGAGAGAGTTGAGGCAGGGTTATCAATTAGAAGGCTATAGTAATAGTTTGGGCAAGAGATAATAAAGACTTTATCCAGAGTTATAACTGTATGAGTCTAGGGGAGGGAAATATATGAGACATGTTGTAAAGATAGAAACACCAAAGATTTGACAATAGATTGTGGGGTGAGTGAGAGGGAGGAGCCTAGAATGACACCAATGTTTTCTGACTAGAAAAATGATAGTGCCCTCAATAGTAAATAGAAAAGTTGGGAACAAGGAAGAGTTTGAAAGGGATTGAGAGAAGTAATGAGTTTCACATTGGACATGCAAAAGAGACTGAGTGGTCAGATAGATAGGAAGAGAAACAGGAGAGGGCAGTCTCATAAAAACCTAGAGAGAGTACTGAATAGAGTATGAAAGCATAATTGACAAAGTCCAAGGCTGCATAGAGGCCACTGAGAAAAGGCCATTACATGCATTGTTGGTGGAGTTGTAAAATGATCCATCCATTCTGGAGAACAATTTGAAACTATGCCCAAAGGGCTATAAAACTGTGCATACCCTTTGATCCAGCAATACCACTACTAAGTTTGTATCCCAAAGAGATCATTAAAAAGGGAAAAGGACCCATATGTACAGAAGTATTTATAGCAGCTCTTTTTGTGGTGACAAAGAATTGGAAATTGAGAGGATGTCCATCAATTGAGGAATGGCTGAACACGTTGTGGTAGATGAATGTAATGGAATACTATTGTGCTATAAGAAATGATGAGCAGATGGATTTCAGAAAAACCTGGAAAGACTTGTATGGTCTGATGCTGAGTGAAGTGAGCAGAACCAGCAGAACTTTGTACATAGTAACAGAAACAGTGTGTGATGATCAACTTTGATAGACTTAGCTCTTCTCAGCAATACAATGATCTAAGACAAGGGTGGGGAACCTTCAGCCTCGAGGCCACATGTGATCTTCTAGGTCCTCAAGTGCCATTCTTTGACTGAATCCAAACTTCATAGAACAACTCCCCTTGAAGTTTGGATTCAGTCAAAGGGCTGCACTTGAGGACCTTTATAAAGGGCCATTTGTGGCCTAAGGGCCACAGGTTCCCTACTCCTGATCTAAGACAATTCCAAAAGACTCGTGATGGAAAATGCTGTCCACATCCAGAGAAATAACTATGGAGTCTGAATGCAGATTGAAGCATACTCTTTTCTCTCTCTTTTTATTTCCTGTGGTTTTTCCCTTTTGTCTGATTCTTCTTTCATAACATGACTAATGTGGAAATATGCTTAATATGATTGTACATGTATAGTCTATATCAGATTGCTTGCCGTCTTGGGGAGGGAGGAAGGGAGAGAGAGAGAAAAATTTGGAACTCAAAATCTTATAAAAGTGAATGTTAAAAACTATCTTTACATGAAATGGGAAAAAATAAAATACTATTAAGTGGGGAAAGAAAAGAAAAGGTCATTAGATTTCGCAATTAAGAGATAATTGATAACTTAGGAAAGATCAGTTTCAGGTAGCTTTCTCAAGGAGTTTTGCTTTGAATGGGAGGAAATGCATGGGATGATAGATCCAGATGACTGGATCTCTTCTATTCTAAAACTGATTTTTAATACTATAATTTTCTTCTCACATTGTGTTAGAAGCTTGATCCTGGGGGTGGTGTACCCTTGGTCAGAGTCTAACCTCTACGGAGGCAGGACCCAACAAGACACTAGTATTGCATCTGGCCTCCCTAAGGCAACAAGGAAACACTCCCTAGCAACTCACACTAGGAGGGAGCAGACAGCAGCCATGTGGGTTCTGGCTCCCTGTTGTGTTACCCATAAGGCACACAATTTATTTCAGGTGAAACCAGCAATGAGCTGTATTCCCTATGGCCAAGATCATAAGGAGTGTGTATGAGGAAAGGATGGAGACAGAAGGAGGAGAGGAGAGGGGCAGGCAGGAGAGTTCCTGGGGGTGTCTCAGGTGGGATCATTCTCTTGCTTTGTGCTGTTTTCTTCTTCCAGCTGAGCTGTGTGGGTAGCTTCTGTGTGAGTTCAAGAGGTGTTGACTTATGTAAAATCATGACTGTTTCTCTGGCACAGATGGAAAAACCACTTTTATATTAGATATGACCCTTCTTTCACAGCTTGTCCCCCCAAGCCCTGTAATGTTCAAGTAATCTTGAGAATGTTGCTTAAAGGAATAGTTTCCAGACAAAACAACTATTAGAGCAATGGAATAGGAGAGGTTGGAGATGAACTGTTACCCAGATGTTTGAGGCCCAATATCCTTATTTTCTGGCTTCAATGTTTTAAAAGTTAAAGTACTTCCCTAGGAGTTACCAGAAAGCTCCTTCAAGTCTTTCTCTTGTGTTTCACTTTGACCACACAACTCTGGGAAGTCAGTTGTGAAACTAAGTGGTGAAAAAGGGGCATGACATCTCAAGGCTACCTAAGGTCAGTGACATGAGCCCTGGCACCCACTCTACATTCCATCTCTTGTCCCTGCTCTCCAGAAAACTTACTCTGGATAAAGAGGGCTCAGGAAAACTGGAACATAAAGTTTACTTGAATGTATTTGGTGTTTTAGTCATAGGCTTTCCAAAGTCATAGGCTTTCTCTCTTTTTTGTTTAAATATATGGGAATGATAGAGAGTGACCAAGCCAATGAGAACTGTTAAGATCCTGCTTTCCAAATTACTTCTGATCAATTCATATAGATTGTGATGTGTAATTTAATTACCCATTAAGATGGGGGGAGAGAGGGAAAGAAAAATATTGGGCCCTAGGCCAGAAGCTGTTAGTGTTACTACACAGCAAATAATTTGGGGTATTTTATGTGACAGATGATACTCTGGTGGCAGGAGCTGTGGGAAGGCTAGGGCTGTGAGTGACTAGAGGACTCAACAGGATCTGAGAGTATGGATGAGGTTCACCAGCCCCAACTCTGCCTATTAAGCAGTTGGTCCCTGTTACAGATATGAGATAATTATATTTTGCAAATCTCAAAGCACTATATACATGCAAGCTGTTATTTTTTTAAAATTTACTGTTTTCTTATTTTCATCTTTTTTGATGGATTTTAGATAGAAATGCTGCAAAAGAGGATGTGGGGGAAATTGGGACTCTAATGCATTGTAGGTGGAGTTGTGATATGATCCAACTATTTTGGAGAGCAATTTGAAACTATGCCCAAAGGGCTATAAAACTGAGCATACCTTTTGATGCAGTAATACTACTACTAGGTCTGTATCCCAAAGAGATCATACAAAAGGGAAAAGGACTTCCGTGTACAAAAATATTTATAGAAGCTTTTTTTGTTGTGGCAAAGAATTAGAAATTGAGATGTCCATTAATTGGGGAATGGCTGAACAAATTTTGATATATGAATATAATGGAATACAATTGTGCTATAAGAAATGACAAGCAGGCAGATTTCAGAAAAACCTGGAAAGACTTACATGAACTGATGCAAAATGGAGTGGAACCAAGAGAACTTTGTACAGAGTAACAGCAACATTGTGCAGTGATCAACTAGGAATGACTTTGTTCTTCTCATCAATACAGTGATCCAAGACAATTCCAAAGGACTCTTGATGGACAATGCTATCCACGTCCAGAGAAAGAACTGATGGAGTCTGAATGCAGATCGAAGCATATTATTTTCACTTTATTTTTTTGTGGTTTTTTATTTTTGATCTGTTTCTTCTTTCACAACATGACAAATATGGAAATATGTTTTACATGATTGCGTGTATATAACCTATTATGAAATTGCTTACCATCCTAGGGAGAGGGGAGGGAAAACATTTGAAATTCATATATATATATACATATATATATATATATATTTTTTTTTTGCTTTTTGGTGAGGCAATCAGGGTTAAGTGACTTGCCCAGCATCACACAGCTAGTAAGTGTCAAGTGTCTGAGGCCAGATTTGAACTCAGGTCCTCCTGACTCCAAGGCCAGAGCTCTATCCATTGCTCCACCTAGCTGCCCCTGGAACTCATATTTTTTTTAAAATGAATGTTTAAAATTGGCTTTACATGTAATTGGAAAAAATAAAATACTATAAAAAAAGAAAACCATACAAAAAAAGAAATGCTCCAAAACCAGGTTCCTGTCCTGTTATTCTTTTCATACTTAATGTTGTGTTGACTATTGTACAGGTACATAAAATGATTCCTTTTTGTGAGTGAATAAGAGTATTGAGGCAGCTAGGTGATACAGAGGGTATAGAGCAATGGACCTGGAGTCAGGAAGACATAAGTTCAAATTCTACCTCAGTCATTTACTGGCTATGTAAACTTGGACAAATCACTTAACCTCTCTATGCCTCAATTTCCTCATCTGTAAAATGAGGGCATTTGGTGATCTCTGAAGTCCTTTTCAGCTTTAGTGATTCTATTTAAGCTCATCATTTGTAGATTCACTGACAACATCTTTGGGTAACTCCTAGTAGCAGATAGGATGACACAGGTGACATGTACTTCATCCTGTTTCCACAAGGTTTTAATTTCTTTTGATAGGTTTCTCTATTTTGAAAGCTTTTCATTTCATGTAGTTTGAAATCTCCTGTTACTCTTATGTGACTGGCTAAGTATTCCTATGGCTCAGTTAATGTTTCTTTCAAGAATTTGGATGCTAAGGGGCAGCTAGGTGGCACAGTGGATAGAGCTCTGGCCTTGGAGTCAGGAGGACCTGAGTTCAAAATCCAGCCTTAGACCAAACACTTGACACTTACTAGCTGTGTGACCCTGGGCAAGTCACCTAACCCCAATTGCCTAAAAAAAGAAAAAAAAAATGTAACAAAAAAAAAATTTGGGTGCTAAAGACATTTGGAGCATATCGGCTTAATACTGGGACACCTTAGGTAGTTCAGTGGATAGAGTGCCGGGCCTGAAGTCAGGAAAATGAGTCTTTGTGAGTTCAAATCTGGCCCCAAACACTAACTCTGTGGGCAAGTCACTTAACCCTGTTTGCCTCAGTTTCCTCATCTGTAAAATGAGCTGGAGATGGAAAGGGCAAACCACTCCAGTACCTTTGCCAAGAAAACCCCAAATGGGGTCCCAAAGGGTTGGACATAACTGAAAACGACTGAACATACACCAGGCTTAATACGAATATTGGCTTATTGTCTATGGTTCCTTTCAGCATAATGTAGTTTCCTTATTTGTCCCTTTTTATTTTTTTGAATGTTTGTATTTTGTCAGATACATGATTGTAGTTGCTGTATTGATTCATATGATGCATAACAAATTTTTCTAGCCCCTCAGTATTATTCTGTGTATGTCCATTTTTAAATGTATTTCTTGTATCAGATTATGAGGTTTTGTTTTCTTACCCAATTTGTCACTCTTTTTTATTTTATTAGACTATTTAATCCATTCACATTTAAAGTTATGAAAGTTAGGCTTATATTTATTTTCCTCCATTTATCTCTAATATTGTTTTTTCAAGTTAAGATTTTTTTCCTCTCATCTACTGTAAATATAGTATTATGTCTCTTCAGTTTAATTTAATCTTTTTTTTAGGTGGGCCTATTCCCTCCAGCTCTTTTTTCAAAGCCCCTGCCTTTTTGTTACCCCTTTCCCTTTAGAATTTTTATTATTAGTTCCTTTCTCTTTCCTGCTTTTACCTGACTATTTAATTTTTCCTTTTTTTCCTAGTCAAGCAGAATTGCCTTTCTTTTCCTCCCCTTCCTCTTGTTCTGTTTGTTAGTTTTTAAATTTTCATTTTTTGCACTGCTTCCCAATGAGGATTTTTCTCCTGCACTCTCTTCACTACTTATCTTCCCTTTCTGTCTACTCTAGACTCTCATTCTCTAGGCCATGACCACTATATTTATCTAATTGCTCTCTATTCTCTGCATTCTTTGTGGAATCAAAACTTCCTAGGTTCACATTCTGGGCTCTTCCCTCTATACAGATTCTCCCATGCCTTACAGAACTTGCCCCTGAGGAGTTTCAACTCCTCTCTTCCTGAACAAATGGTGTTTCCAAGTACCAAATCCGCACAGACAACACCCAGCACAAGGGCCCCATCTTCTTACACAGAACATCTCTCTTCACTCACAGAAACATTCATCAATGGCAACCCCTCTCACTACTAAAACAAGGTTTCCTTCTCCCTTTTCAATCCCTTTTACCACCTTCCTACCCACTCTCCTACAAGCTTTGCTCTTCTTGAGAGACCACAGGAGCCATCTTTCCTTCACTGTTAGCCCTTGACTTGACCAGGGCACATCATATGTTCTCATCTATCCTCTTTCCCTCCTCATTCCATTCATGCACTTTCCTATTTCATAATCTAGTCTTATTTTAAAACAAAACAAAACAAAATATTGTTCGCTTGTAGACTGTAAGGTTGTGAGGTTCAGTCCATGGTGGCTCAGGTCCACCTCTCCACCACTTTCCCACCTGAATTCTGCCTTAGGTGCATTTAGGAAGAAGTCTCTTAATGGTCTCTCTGCTGTCCTTGGCTACTGCGTTTGTTAACCCTTCCTGCATTTCTGTTGTCTAAGGTGTTCGAGAAATAAATAATTTCTTCAGGTCTGGTTTTCTTGCTAATAGTGTTTTGTATGCCTCTTTATTATTGAACATCCGTCTCTTTTTATTTATGGTTAAGCTCAGATTTTCAGGCTAGATCTCTTTGGGCTGCATCTTGAGCTCCATTGCTCTTTAGAATACACCATTCCATTCCCTCTTATGTTTTCTGGTAGATGCAGCAGTCTTCCTTTCCTTCATATCTTCTCCTTGTTTCTCAATGTAATTTTAAAGTTAAATCACTGTGTCTTGGAGTTTGCAGCCTTAGGATTTTTGTTGTTGTTGTTCTTTTTCTAGAGGAGATCTGTGGATTTTAAAAATTGGTACTTTGTTTTCTTGTGTTCAGAAGTTCTGGACAGTTTTCTTATATTATTTCTGGCATTATGGTGTTCAGGGTTTTCTTTTCTTTCTTTCTTTTTTTTTTTTACTTCTTTTCTTCTGGGAGACCTATGATCTTTAATCTATGCAGCCTGTCCTTAAAAACAATATGATTTGCTTGTATGGAAAGCATGTTTTCTTTTAATGTTACTGCTTTTTGCTTCTCTTCCAGATTGTTCTTCACTTCTATGTATTTGCGTTCTCAATCATTTGTCCTTTTTGTTTCTTTTGTTTCTTTGGTGAGACTTGCCATCTTGGAATCAAGTTTTGCTATTTGGCCAATGATTTCTCCTGTGCAGGCCATAAATTCTGTTTTCACAATTCTCATTTATCTTTTAAACCACTTAGGAACAATGTGTTATGGTTCCATCCTCTCCTCATAATCCACAGGGACCTCTATGTCATCAAATGTTGAATCATTTCCCTTTGTTTTGCAGTATTTATTCATAGATGCCTGAATTTGTTTACTAGACCTGGAGGCCATATTTCTTTCTGCTTTCCTCTTGGTTTGTCTACTTATGATCAAAGTCTTTGAGTTTTCTTCCTCCTGAGACCTTTGCTAATTTCAGTCTTTTTCTCTATTATTTTCCCCTACTGCTCACTTTCTAACTCCCTCCCCTCTCATGGTGGTTTCCCTAAGGCCTGGATCTCAAATCATCTCAGCCTCCTCCTGTGTTGGACAATCCATATTTCTCCAGGCTATGTCTCTGCCCCAAGTGACTTTGGGGAGGATGGAACTGACCCCAGCTAAATGCTGGACTCTTTCCTTCAAGCTTAGTGAAATATCATGTAGGTCCAACTCCTTCCTCCTACCACCTTCCTATCTACTCCCCTGCAGGCCACTTCCCCCACCCTCCACCACCACTCCCACAGTGCCTTGTTCCCTCTCTTTCTCAGTTCTTTGGCCTAGAGTTACAGAGCACTTCCATGCTGCAATTATCCCAACCTGAGCAAATTTCTGCCCAGGAGATCAGTGTGTCAGACTACATTCTATTGTAGGCCCATGGGTCAGCATGGCTTGTCCAGCCTTGCTGCCATAAGTGTGGTGATCACGGGGGTTGGGGGTGCTGAGTGAGCTAGAGTTAGGTGATAGTTCACAGAGTTGTTTTTTTTTGTAACCTTCTTTAGGTTTTTGGCTTTCTATATCATTGAGACGACTGAAATTGTTTTATCTCTGCACCATAATATCTACTTTGGAGAAGTTCAAGAGGTCATGAGGATCAAAGAAAATGTCTAGTCCGCTTCTTATCGGTCACCTGACCTAAAATCTTATTCCGTGTAGTTTGGAGATTATGGTTATTTCTTTACTTACATACTTCCTTAAATATTAATTGACATTTATATAATGCTTCTCCTACAATAAGCCTGTATGAGATTATTATCTCTATTTACAAATAAGGATACAGACTCAGAGAGGCTGAATAACTTGCCTATGGTCGCATAGTACTAAGTGTCAGAGCTGGTATTTTACCTTAGGTCTCTTGATTCCAAATGCAACATTCTTTCTGCTATGCCAAATGCCTTTCTGCAAACACAAACTTTACACACACACACACACACACACACACACGCACACGCACACGCACACGCACACACATCTAGATGTATGTATGTGCATATATATATATGTAATTTGTTATATAGATATATTAAAAGTTTGTGTTATATATTTGTAGATATCTAGAAATAGATGTATGTATACATGTACATATACAAGTATATGTATGAGATACAGGTATAATATATATATATGTGCACGTACTTCCTGTATATATGTATCACCTTGTTCTCCCATCACATGCATGTCATTGCTTCCCATACACTGTGACTTCATGTACTAGTAAACTTAGTGCCAAAGTTTAAGAAGGACATTGATAATCTGGAGATGTTCAAAGGAGGGCTGCTAGGGTTGTGGAGGGCCTTAAGTCCATATCATATGAGGAACTGGGTTGAAGGAACTGGGCATGTTTAGTTTGGAAAGGAGAAGAGTCAGGGGGACATGATAGCAGTTGCAAGTGTATGGAGGGCTGTCCTGTTGAGGACAGATTAGATGTTTCATTTGGCCCTAGAAGAGGGACCAGAATCGGGAACAGTGGGTGGGAGTTGCAAAGTGGTAAATTTAGATGCAATGGCAAGAAAAACTTTCTAACCATTAGAGCTATCCATAAATGGAATTAGCTGCCTCAAGAGGTATCAGGTTCACCCTAGAGGTCCTCAAGTAAAGACTGCTGTTATGGTGGGTATTCCTTTTGTGTGTGGGTTGGACTAGATGGCCACGGAGGTCCACTCAAACTCGTAAATTCTATGACCTTTCAAACACATCCCACCTTTGTGGGTGCAGTCTCATCATGCTTCGCAAGAATCTGTCAACTTACCATCTCTAAGGAGTGGGCAACAATGTTATTGCCTCTCTCAAGCTGGTTGAAGGAGTGAAGCAAATCTATGAAAGTGTTTTCTTCTTTGGGATCCAATAATTAATTTTTTTTTCTTTTTGATGAGGCAATTGGGATTAAGTGACTTTCCCAGGGTCACACAGCTAGTAATTGTCAAATATCTGAGGCTGGATTTGAACTCAGGTCCTCCTGACTCCAAGGCTGGAATTCTATCTACTGCACCACCTAGCTGCCCCCAGATCCAATTAAATTTTGATATAGCTTGTCTAACCTCATACATCAGTTCAAAGTAATAAACATGGCAACAACCAGCTGATGGAAGCCCTTTGATTTAGTGCTCCTCTGCTTGTCATTCCATGTTCTTTGAGCCTACCATCAGTAGGTTATCAGAGCTGCTTTTTTAGGAGCTGTTTTAGGAGTTGTCCCTTTCCCTGAATTCACCATTCCCAAAGTAGTCATCTTTCTGCTTTGATGCTTCTAGCATAAGGGAAACTCAATGTGAGTAATCCCATTGCTACGAGGTAGTTTGGCTTTACGGTTGTGCCTCATTGAGAAGCCAGGCTTCATTGCTTATAGATTAGCTGTAGAGATGAGGAAGTGGTATTGAGGGACTGCTGAGTCTTTACTCTCTGGAAATCAGTAGAAATCGAGTTCTTCTCTGTTAATGCTTATGCCAAGAGGTATAAGTTATTCTGGAATGTTATCTGAGCACTTGGGTCTGAGTTCTTGAATGATAATCTAGCAATGGCAGCCTACCCATTTCCAAGTTAAACATTTGTGTTCTTGGCATGGTTAGCCTAGTTTCATTAGTTGTGACTTCTTTTCAGTTTCTCTCCTGTTCAGGTACCTGTCAGTCAAGTTTATTTCTGACTCTTAGGTATTTGTGTATTTTTCTAAAAAGGAAATACTTCCCTTTCTCAGAGGGGCCAACAGAGGCTCAGCCAAGGATAGGAAATTTAGATAAGACCATTCAGTAAAAATGAGAGAATCTTGGTGTACTAATTCCATGAGTGGCACGTGGAATCTTTTTAGAAGTCACATACTTTGCTATTTGCAAGGTTGGCAGGTTGAGGCGGGGCAGTTTCCTGTACATGTTGGTGCCTGCCATTTGGGAAAGTGTGTAGCACATTGTATTTTATTTTCCTGCTCTTCTGTCTGTAAATTTTCTCAAGAAAAAGGCTATAAATATTTTTTTCTCTGTTCAAAGAATTAAGATTTATGTTTTTACTAATTTAGCTAAATTAGTTCAGCAAAATTCACACCTACTTCCCTACTATTCCTGGTGGGTATATACTTTGCTAGACTTTTTAGGCTATGGACCATGAGGTAAAGTTGTGATTGGTACAGAGATGGAAGAACCAAAATAATTTTAAATGGTAATTATGCCAGGTTATCATTGAACCAGTGCTAACATGTGGCCCTATCATATCTTGCAGCTTTTTGGAGGTTTTTGGTTTCAGATCTTTGGTTTCCTTTTGTGGCCAACAGTTTAGCTTACTTCTCTCCAGTGGTAGTGTCATGGCATCAGTATCCTTCCCAAGTGGTGACATTGTAGTGTAACTATTTAGCAATTGTTACACAAAACCTTACAAGTGGATTACTTTGATGTCTATGACGTAAGGAACTCTTAGGTTATTTTTTTTTTAAAGTTTTAGTGATGCCTTTTGTTTTTTCTACTGTAATCTTTTCCTGATGTATCCTCCCCCCATCCCACAAATTACATGTTAAATTCTCCCTTTTAACAAAGAAAAAGAATTAAAACTGGCAATATCTACCTTTCTACTTAAAGGAGGGTATTATATTTCATTAGATATTTTCCAGGACTAAGATTTATCACTCCAAATAATCTTAGTCTGGTTGTCTTTTAGTGTTTTCATTCCCATTATTATGCATTTCTTCATGATTTCTAGTAAGCTGTCCCATGTTCTCTGATTTCCTCATATTCTTCATTTCTTATGACACAACACTATTCTATTAAATTCATATGTGACAGTTTTTTTCATGCACCAACCAAACAATGGGCACCTACTTTATTCTAGTTTTTTTGTTTTTGTTTTTGTTTTTTTGCCACAAAAAAAATGATGCTGTCCCTATTTTGGTATATATGGGCCCTTTCTTTTTGTCTTTGCTCTCCTTGGATATGTGTCTAATAAGGGATCAAGGAATCCTGAGTTCATAAAAACTAAAAATGCAAGTGCTAGAGATAACATTCTTTAACCTTTTTTTCCCCCCTAAGGGTCTTCTCTTATTTACCTAATCTGATGCCCTATGACCTTTGACTTTGACTTAACAGGTAGAGATAATACCCATGTGTGGTGCCCGAAACTACAAGAGATTATCATGGCTTTTCAGAGCCTGGGAGGAAGAGGCTCTAACTTGTATTCCAAAGCATCTCTTCAGCTTAAGCTCTCTGTCCATGATAAGAGGTAAGTGTTTCCTCTTTATGAACTTTAGGAAATCTTGACTCTTGATGGAGAGTTTCTTCCTTTGTAGAGAGTTTTATCAATTAGTGCCATTTATTCAGCATTTTTTAAACTCAAACTCTGGCACAATACTATAGTAATGTCTATACTGAAATACAAAAGCTAGAGCAGACAGCACCCACCTGAGGGCCTAAAAGTCTAACAGGAGAACAAACACCAGTAAATACCTATGAATATAAAGCAGAAACCTATAAACATAGTATATATATTTAAATACTGCGATATACAGTAAAGTGTTCAACTAAATATAGCTACATATAGCAGTGTGTTCAAAACAACGCTAAAGAAAGATAAATTTGACAGCTATGTCCAAGATTCTTGTAACATTGCAGAAATCATGTGTGACATCTGTGGCACAGGAGTCCAAATCTACTTGTGTGGCTGGAGTACTGCTTTCTGTTCTGCCTTCTACTTATGGAAGGCAGCGTGTTGCTGTATTATCCAGCTAAGGAGTGCAGTGTCTGAGTTGCCTTCTGAATGACTTTGTTTTACATGAGCCACTAGCCTGATGGTTTTGTCAGTGTGTCTGTGCCTTGTGTGGAAAAGTTTTTGTTTATTTGTCTTCTGAAAACAACAGCAACAACAACTGCAGTCTATCCACCTGCCACTGTCAAAGTTTGCAGGTACCTAGACTGCTTTTTCTGCTGTGAAGTTCATGGCTTTAGTAGTGGGACCAAGAAGTTTCATTCTATCCCTGTCAGCCATGTCAAGAATTAATCGAGGGGATGAACTGAACTATCACTTGGAATATGAAAATATAAAATCTATGCTTTGTACATAGCTTATGAGCTTCAATCCTATATCTCTGGACTCTCCTTTCTCAGGTCATGTTTCCCAACATCCACAGATTCAGTCAGCATTATGTATAAAATGGGGATAAACAATATCGCCTACCTTACAGTGTTGTGAGGATCAAATGAGACAATTGTAAAGTGCTTAGCACAGTGATTGGCACATAGTAAGCGCTATATAAATGCTAGTTATTATTATTATTATTTGTTAAGATAGTTTACTATATATGGCATAAAGTGAAAGGAAATAGATCAAATGCACCTAAATGGAGACATAAGTCTTTAGCCAGAACCAAACCTTCTATCACTTTGATTCCATTTCTTCAGGGATGAGTGGGAGTATTCTTGAACTGTCTAAACCCAAAACTTTTAGAAAAAAAAAAGTAAGGATAGGGGCAGCTAGATGGCACAATGGATAGAGCACTGGCCCTGAAGTCAGGAGGAACTGAGTTCAAATCCGGCTTCAGACACTTGACACTAGCTGTGTGACCCTGGGCAAGTCACTTAACCCCAATTGCCAAAAAAAAAAAAAGTAAGGAAAGGAACTTTTTGCCCTCATCTCAAACAACACACAAGAAAAAAGGGAAAGTGGGAAAAAGGGTGACAGGACTCAATCTTCTCCCCTAACTCCCCAGACCAATGAGGGTCACTAATAGCTGTCATTCTCTGCAGGTTGGGATCCTCTCTCCTTATGGTCCTTATCTCCATATTGGAGTGTAGGGTGTGTTCAAGGAAGACCAGTATCTCTGGTGTGAGGGCTGCCCAGCCCTTTTCAGGGCTGCTTTTCACCTTTGATGTCCACCTGATTCACCCAACACTCACTTGTGGCTCCAAGAAGCTGTAGCATGTGCAGTGGCCACACTCTGGCAGATAGGCTAAACCAGGTTGAGGGTAACCAAGGAAACTCTTCAGTGAATTAGGGGGGTGTCAACCCCAAGCATGTGAAGACTTCCCCCAGCTTCCCCCAGCAGAATGGACGGATGAGAACAATTTGTTCCAGCTACCATGAAGGAGGCTGAAGTAGGTGCTGTGGAGCTCTTAGAGTTTGGTTAGACACCGAAGACACCAAGGTCATTCACTGTGTCCTGAGCTATCACCAGTCATCTTGACTTTGTCTTGACCCACTGGACTTTGATTACTCTAGAGGAGAAAGTGAGGCCAACTTTTTGCAACTCTGCCTCACTTAAATCCAATTTATGCATGAATCAAAACATATCACCCATGCTGTTTTACCATTTTTACCTATCTCAAAGTCCTGTGGTAATAGGCAGGTGATGAAGTAGCAGGTGCAGATACACTGAGAGCTGTAGTCACAACCCTGCGCACAGGTGGCTCAGACCATAAGGTCATCTCAGTGAAAGCCTTGGTAGAATTTGGCAACCTCCTGGGTGTCTGAGCAGCCTTTTTTTAAGGACCACACAGCTCACTTCCTGGTGTGAGGAAGGGTCTAGCAAAGGTACCCTAAAAATTGTCTACCCAACCCTGACCTGCTTACCATGGCAGGCAGGGATTCCACCTATGGTTGAAACACAAAAAAATGTACAAAAACTTTTGCAAAGATCATTCCACTCCCCATCAGTACATGGAATATGTGAAGGCTTATGGGCAATATGAAATCCAATAGACTCAAAAGACGAATAGCTCTAGTTGCAAAAGAACTCAGCAGGTATCACATCCAAATAGCAGCCCTGAGCAAAACAAGGCCAGCAAATGAAGGCCAGCTTACTGAAGCTGGGATACGTATTTTTCTTGAGTGGCTGCCGTGAAGGGCAGTGCTATTAAGCTTGCATAGGTTTTGGAATCAAAACTAGTCAACATGCTTGTCTGCCTACCAAAAGGAGTGAACAACAGACTCATAACAATGCAATTGCTACTTGCAAGGAAGCTCTATGCCACCATCATTAGTGCTTATGCTTCACTGTGATGAACCCTGATGAGGCTAAAGAAAAATTTTATGAAGACCTGGAGACCCTCATCATCAATGTGCCAAAAGAGGACAAGTTTATAATTCAGGGTGACTTTAATGCAAGGATAGGCACAGACTACTAGATATAGCAGTGAGTCTTGGGGAGGAATGGAGTCAGAAACAGCAACAGTCACTTACTATTACTACTGAAGACTTGTACATCTCATGACCTTCTTATCACCAACACTGTCTTCTGTTTACCTAAACACAATAAAACTTCATGAATGCACCCTGCCAACAAACATTGGCATTTAATAGACCATGTCATTGTAAGGAGAAGAGACAGGATGTGAGACTGATGAAGATGTGTGGCCCAGAATGCTGGACTGATTATAGACTTATAGTCTCCAAGCTAAATATTCACATCTGACAAAAGCAGCAGCTCCAAGGCAAAATGACTACCAGATCACTTAATGTCATCAGATTAAGGTGCTTCTCCAAATGGGAACAGTTTATTGCTAACTTGGAGGGAACACTGAGCCCAATAAGAGTTGGCAGCTTTCAGAAATTTAGTGTACAGCACTGCATTTACTTGTCTGGGCCAGAACATTGGCAAACATCAATATCGGTTTAATGAAAATGATGGGGAAATTCAGAAGCTGCTAAATGAAAAACGAGAACTCCACAGGATTTACCAGCAGGATAATTCATCCATCTCTAAGAAGGCAGCATTTAATTCCATCAAAAGTAAAGTGCAAGCAAAGCTTAGAGAGATGCAGGATTATTGGCTCAGTAAGAAAGCAGATAAGAAATCCAGTTTTATGCTGATAGTAACAATCCAAAGTGCTTTTATGATGCCCCGAAGGCTATTTATGGGCCAAAGACACCTATCGTGCATCTCAGCTACCCAGTGCTAATGAAGCCACATTGATTAGTGATAAGGACATGATGCTGGAGAGGTGGGCTGAACTCTTCCATAGCATCTTCAACAGACCATTATTAATCAATACTGAAGCCATTGACTATATACCTCAAGTTAAGGTTTATCCCTCTCTAGTTGAACTTCCACCTGAAGATGTCTTCAATGCCAGTAGGCTCCTCTCATGTGGCAAAGCACCTGGTGCTGATTCTATTCCAGATGAGATTTACAAGTCAAGGAGTTCATTGCTCATACAAAAACTGACTGAAATTTTCCAGGTTACATGGCAAGAGGAGGTTATCCCCCAGGAGTTCAAGGATGCCTCCATTATCCATCTCTATAAAGGAAAAAGAAATAGATTGTCCTGTGACATTCATGGGGTGGGGGAGAATCTCTCTCTTAGTCATTACTGGCAAGATTCTTGCCAGAGTCCTCCTTAATAAGCCGATCCTTCACCTGGAAGATGGTCATTTACCTGAGAGTCAGTGTGGCTTCAGAAAGGGCTGAGGAATGGTTGATATGGTATTTGTTGCCCGACAACTCCAGGAGAAATGTCAGGAGCAGGAGAGAGGTCTGTATACAACATTCATTGATCTGACCAAGGCCTTTGATCCTGGTAGTCACCAGGGCTTTTGGAAAATTCTGTCAAAATTTGGTTGCCCAGAGAAGTTCATCAGTATTGTATGTCAATTTCATGATGGCATGCTTGCCCAGATGCTGAATAATGGACAATGCTCTTGTACTTTCCTAATCACCAATGGAGTGAAACAAGGCTATGTGCTTGTTCCCATGCTTTTTAGCATGATGTTTTCACCACTGTTGTCAGATGCCTTCAACAAGGATGAAAATGGCATCAAGGTCAGCTACTACACTGATGGTAAATTATTTAACTTGAGAAGGCTACAAGCCAAGACTAAAGTGGAGGGAGAATTGGTGTGTGATTTTTTGTTTGCAGATGATTATGCATTCAGTGCAGTCTCTGAGGCTGAGATGCAACAAAGTATGGATTGATCCTCTGCTGTTTGTGCTAATTTTGGCCTAACAATTAACAGCAAGAAAACAGATTCTCCACCAGTCAGCACTGCATCATGCATAAGTGGGACCATTGGTTATAGCAAATGGAGAAATTTTGAATACTGTGCATTCACTTACCTTGGCAGTGTACTTTTCAGGGATGTACACATAGATGCTGAGGTTGACTCATGCCTTGTCAGAGCTAGGTCAGTGTTTGGGAGGCTCCAAAGGAAAGTGTGGGAGAAAAGAGGTATTAGACTGCCTACCAAACTGAAGACCTACAGAGCCATTGTGCTGACTTCATTATTGTATGTCTGTGAAACCTGGACAGTATGCCAGCATTATGGCAAGAAAATGAATCACTTTCATTTGAACTGTCTTAGGAAGATTCTGAAGATTATCTGACAGTGTAAGGTACTGAACACTGAAGTCCTTTCTTGAGCTAAACTGCCAACCATTCAAACTGTACTGCAGAGAGTGCAACTCCAGTGGGCTGGCCACATTGTTCGAATGCCAACCATATGTTTACCTAAAAGACTGTTTTATGGAGAACTCATGCAATGCAGGTACTCACATGGTGGTCAGAAGAACTGACACAAGGACACTCTCAAGGTCTCTCTGAAGAACTTTGGCATTGTTTGCATGACAGGGGAGACACTGGCAAAAAACCGCCCAATATGATGTCCCTGCATCAAAGAAGGCACTGTGCTCTGTGAGCGACACAGAACTGTAGTAGCTGAAAAGAAACATGAGATGCACAAATTTAGAGATAGCTCCACTCCACATGTTCACAACGATTATTTTTGCCTGACCTGTGCTAGAGCCTTCCAAGCTTGTACTGATCTGATCAGCCACAGTCAGACACACTGTACCTTGACTCTAACATGGTAATGTCATTTTTGGTCCTCTTTGAGAATGAAGGACAACAACCAATCCCCATATCAAATCAAATCATTTCAAGTCAACAAGCAAGTATTAAGTGCCTTGTGTGTGCCAGGCATAGTGTTAACTGCTAGGGATATAAAGAAAGTCAAAAACGGTCCCTACCTTAAAGGAAGTTCATAGTCTAATGTGGGAGACAACAGGCAAACAACTATGGACAAACAAGATATAGATAGGATAAAGTGGAAATAATCTCGAGGGAAAACTCTCTAGGATTAGCATCTGCCTCAGTACTAGGTTCTGATTATCTCACTCACCAGCTGTTCAAGTTTTTGTCCACAAGCAGCAACTGCAGTAGCTGGAGCACCTATTACTATAGCAGCAGCCCAGGCTACTCCTCTTTTTCTCATGGAAACTCAGTTGTCTGAATCCATTAGCGGTAGCTATTCGTCGCCATTATCCCCATGGTCACCAGAAGTCCCTCTTCAGGGTCAATGGAAGGAAGAGAAGAAGTCAGCTCCAGATCCTGCAGTGTAAGACAAGTTTTTCTCCTCTATCTTGTCTCGTGTTTTCCTGCCAGAGTGAACACAGAGCTGTACAGTTTCAGCAGTACCCTCTCTTTCCCAGAAAAAAGGACCAGAGTCATCTCACTTCTGATGGCATATCTCCAATTTTATTTTGTCTCACTCTTTAGAAATTTTCTGGATCCGCTGTTCTCCACAGAGATAAAAAAGTGATGCAGAAACCCTGGCTACACATATGTGACCTATATCTTTTTTAATGGCCATCCATGGACTATACAGTAAAGGTTCAAAGTGACTTCTTATTTCTTAATAGGGGGTGAACGTAACTCCCCAAGAAGTAGTGTAGGCTCAGCTCTCTTCTGCTATCTTGTAGGAAGAGTTATAAATTATTCTAAGATTATTATAAGGGCAGTGTTTATAGTCTGAGGAGAGATTTCTAATCTCAGCTTTTCACTGAAGAATTAGCCTTCACTTTAGAGATTTTGGAATTGGGACACCCAACTAGAGGGGAAAGGGGAAGAGCTTATCAATGGGAGCTTGGAGAAGAGGCAAGTACTATAATAAGAAGAGAGCTGGATTTGGATCTGTGTGACACTGGGCAAGTCACTTCACTTTCCTGGGCCTTAGTAAAATAAAGGAGTTGGACTACAGGATTTATAAGGATTGTTCCACTTCTAAATCTAGGTAGGATCTCAGGGCAATCTGATCTGATTGTCTCAGTTTTATCTGTCCCACCCCTAACAAAGATATGTGGTTAAATATCAAGCATTAAGCATTTACTATGTGCCAGATACTGTGCTAAGCTCTTAGGGTACAAAGAAAGGCCAAAAAACAAAACAAAACAAAAACAAAAACAAAACCCTAAAACAAAACAAAACTTTGCCCTCAAGGAGTGTACTTCTAATGGAAGAGACAACATGTAAATAATGAGGAACCTAGAAGTACTGTGCAGATAAAAGTGGTTGGCATGGGCAGCTAAGGAGACCAGGAAAGTCCTCCAAAAGGTGAGATATGAGCTGATTCTTTGAAGCAAACTTTGGAAACTAAGAGGGAGAGGTGAGGAAGCAGGGCACCCCAGGCAAAAGGGATAGCCCGTGGAAGAGCAGAGAGACAGGAGATGAGTGACATTCATCCCTTAAACCTTCTTAATTAAAGTTTAAATTAATCCTTAAACCCTGTTACTTAATGTTCTGTGTAGCCCAAGATAGGTGTGGGATCTTCTATGCCTATTTCTGGTCTTCAGGATTGAAGTGAGGGATCCAGTACTTTGGTATAAGCAGGTCTGTAAATTAGGATAGGTAGGGAGACAGGAGATTGGTTAAGGTAACAGGCTGCAGGTTCTATGATCATGGGTTCATTTCATCATATACTCATTTGGAGGATCAGAATTACATAGTATCTGATGGGGCTGCGTTATGTTTTCTGAGTTCTGTCTCATAAAACCCCATATTGCTAAAGCATCCCAGTCTCTCTCCCATCTTGGAGCTTTGAAATATCCTTTAGAACCCCACTACAAATTTCTTGTAATTTCTGAGGAAATTTCATCCACCTGGAGCCCCAAGGATGAAGTAATGCCACCCTGTCATTTTGTGGAAGGCACAAAATAGCTTGATAGCTTGAAGTGGAAGTTGTCCTTCAAAGTGATAGAGAACCATGATGTTGCCAGCTCCATAGTGCCCAGGGCTTGTCTTCAGAGCTGCTGGAACCTCATCCAGAATTCTTATACAGTGTGAGAATCTTCTCTCAAAATTAGCTTTGGTAAATTAGTACCCAGGGTCTTCATATTTGCTAGAGTAGTGATTCCCAAATTTATTTGAGTGGTAATGCCTTATTTTGTTTGGATATTTGACACACTCTTTCCTAAAAGTGCTGTATATAGTTTTCACACTATAGTTAATATTTTTTTGAGTTTTGAAAATGATTAGAGAAATTTCTTGACACCCTTTGAGTCAGTGGGAGATGCAGCTAGGTTTTGTAAAACCACAGTGGGCAGTGAATACCTACCTATACACTGTGAGTAGGATTTTGCACTGATCATGATTAATTGAGGCCAAGGCCATTGGTGCCTCAGGTCTTTGTTACATATAATGGATGAATGAGCATCAACAGAAAGATAGAATTATGCTAAGAACACGAATTTGAACTCCCACTATCTGCTCCAAAGTTATATTGAGTAATTTGGTGCCAAACTAAACTTTACCACATTCTGCTGTCAGCTATAAATAACCTATACTTGTGCCAGCCTGCCAAGATCCTGCCCCTTTCTCTTTCCTCTAAGTTCCAGATCTAGTGTAATAAGCTTGTTTCCACTTCTCCAACTTAGAACTTTAATCACACTGTCTGGGTTGGGTGGGGGAGAGAATCACATACAGAAAAAAAACAAATGCAAGGTGGGAGATGGCATTGGGACAGGGAGCGGAGCCAACAGCTATCAGATGGGCTGCTTTTAGCTTCTGTGATGAGTGTCAGATGATAAGTAGAGAAGTGGAGGGAGGTGTCGACGATCCGGTTTGCTTTCCTATCTCTAAAGACTATTAATTTTCCCCCCTTCTGGGTACCTTTAAGGCTTTCTAGCTTTATATCTATTCTCTTATGTTACAAATTTCCTATCTTTGGGGGAAGCAGGGGGCTAGGTCTGATGGATACCTGTACTCTGAGTGTCAGAGCTATAGCCCTCCACAGGTCTCATGTTAAATTTTGAGGTGAATGGGATGGTTGTTTTAGAATATAAGCTCAAGTATTATTTCTTAACACGAATTGTGCTTGGCTTTTCTCCATAGAAGGAAGCAGTTGGAACCTTATTGCCTTAGAATCAGAAGCAATTGTCAGAGTTGCAGGGGACCAATGATTTTCTACTTTCTTTCTTTTTATTTTTTTGGACTTGGAACTTTGAGTCGTGTTTTAAGATTAAGTCTGTTGAGATGGAATGGGGAGAAAATGCATGATTTCAGACTTTACTGAAGACTACAATCAGAAGTTGTCTTTCTACTGGGTTCTGTAGGAGACTTGTGGGAACTAACTTTTTTTTAGTAGATAACTTTGCTATCAAGGTTTTGGACATACTGGAGGCTTAACACATCATCTCTTTGGAATCAGAAAAAAAAATAGGTATTTTAAGAATCATTTAAAATAATTTGGTATCTTCCCTTGGGTCTTGTGGAAAGAGAGAGATTAAGAGTCCCAGTGGGACCTGGGCTCGATGAAGGTTTCCCTCTTCTGTCTCATTTAAGTGAGTTGTTGGCAGGCTATTCAGCTTAGAGATACCCAGTGCTCCTATGGGCCTAGCTAGATGGGAGACCTCTGTGAAAAACCTACTGAGACTAAGAATCAGCAGGGGGCACTCTTCCCCTGGTTCATTATTCTGGGAGAGGCTAGAAATGGCTCTTGTTAGAGGGGGCTGTCTGGCAGTGATGGGGTGGACTGATTAAAGTACCTCCCCTGTGGAGGTGCGAGACATCATTAGTAAATATATGAGGAACTGTGAACAACTCTAGGCTAAAAACTGTCTTTGGTTTCATGGACAAGTATCCTTAGAAGGCCCAGAGCAGCTTTGGCAACTGAAACCAAAAGTCCTCTCCTCAGAGAGATCTTTCCTCCTCTCCCTCTGGCTACTGCCAACCTGAATGGGACCTCCAATGAAACCTCAACATTGCCCGTAACTCTCTGGACTTAGCATATACATAGCACCCTTCCCTTAATTCAGCTGACGCAAGGTCAGAGTTTGCAAAGTTTTACTAAGGAATTAAGAAATACATCGAAGTCAAATAAAGAACAGAAGCATAGAATTCTCAGGTTGCAAGAGCCCCTCCTCTCCCCATCACCTTGAGCCATTTGAATGTCTCTCCCAACAGCAGCTAACACACTGCAGGTGGATACACTCAGTGCCTTTATCTTTAGCTAGTGTCTCCTCCTAACCAATCCAGGTGGCTTTAAATGGCCTGGTTAATTGTAGGCTTCAGAGTCAGCCCTCAGAGTGGTTTTCTCCCAAGGACTTTCTTCTGCCTGGCTTTTCCTGTCCCTTCTCAATGAGTTCTGTCTTCAGGACGCTTTGGTTTGCTTCCTGCATTTGCTAACTCTTAGCCCCTTCAAAGTGGGGCACAGTTAATGCTTGCAATAATTTGGAGGCTTGAAAACCAGAAAGCTGAAGCTGTCTGGATGATAGCATTACTGTTTTGCTAGGTTACTCTGAGCAGGCAAATCCTTTTCCTCTCTCTGTGGCTCATTTTCCACTTTAAGATGAGGGAGAATAGCACTTATCATCCAGAAGTTAGGGATTTTCCCCAATCAGGAAGACAAAGTACTTCCTGTATGAGAATGTTCAGATCTCTTGGCGACTGATGTTTGTCGCTGGTTTGGTATACGTAGGTGTCCTTAAGACTAGGGGTGCTGTTTTGAAGAGAAAGGTCAGGGTGAAAATAGAAAGTAGGAAGAGCAGGGCATACTTTGATGGGAATGAATAAGGATTAAGTGTGGAGTGTGGGAAGGAAGGAAGAAAAGAGCAGAGACTTAGCAGATAAAAACTCCTGGAGAAAAGTAGATAGAAGTGTAAAAACTGAGAGGACTATCTGAGATCACTCAATATAAATTTATGCCTATATATACAGTCATAGAAGTCAGCTAGGTGTCACATAGGATAGAGCACTGGGCTTAGAATCAGGAAGACTCATCTACCGTGGTTCAAATCTGGCCTAGCTGTATGACCCTGGGCAAGTCACTTAACCTTGTTTGCCTCAGTTCCTCATCTGTAAAATGAGCTGGAGAAGGAAATGGCAAACCACTCCAGTATCTCTGCCAAGAAAGCCCCAAATGGGGTCACCGAGAATCAGACACGAGTGAAACAACCGAACAACAGTCATAGATGTTGCCATCTTGAACTGGATACCTATAGGAACTTTGGTGAAATAAGTCTGAAAGCCATTTGTGTATAATCAAGTTTTGAGAGTGAGGGCTGAATTAACCCACCAGAGATCATAGTCAATAATCTGAGTCCCCCAGTCCTTACCCTGAATTAAAGGCAGCTGGGCACCTCCAGGCCGGTGCAAAGCACTGGTCTGGGTCCCAGTGAAAGCCTCTTCTCTATTCTGACCATCAGGGCATAGTACTGTTCTCATGGTGTCAGATGCTTTCATCCATTTCAGCTCTTGGAAAAGGCAGCCTGGCTGAATAGGCTAAATGGATAAATAAACGGCAATTAATACATCAAAGGAGTGTTCTGTCAAGCATGAGGAGTTGTTTCTAACTGGCTGTTTTGGGGACAGTGTAATTTGATCCATGTAAGGTTTGTTTCTTCTTTTCCATTAGCTCAGCATTGATTCTTCTCCCCTGCATTGGCTTTTGCCATGTGTTGTGCAGAGCTGAAATCGACAGGCCTGGTTTTATTTAGCAGCACCTGCCTATGGGATGTGTAGTACTGCTTCCTGCCAGGATAGCTTTGTTCCGGCCTTTCCAGGGACAGCCCAAGTCAGCCTGGCTCCCGGCAAAGTGGCTCACTAATTGAACAAAGCCAAAAGGAGACCCATCCCCCACCTCAGGCCATTGGATGTTTTACGTAGGGCCTTCAGAAATAGTGTTGTTATTAATTTCTTGATGCTAAATTCTGGTAGAGCTGAAACATAAAATTATTATTTTTCTTAGGAGAAAACTGAGACTTAAGGAAGCTAAATATTTTATGTATTGTCACAAAACTAGTCAGTGCCAGAGGCAGGATTTAATCCCAAGTGTCTCCCAACTCCCAGCCTAGCAGTCTTTCCATGATGTTGTGCTGGAGAAGTAAATTTAAATAAAAATGAGCCAAACTAGATTGCTCTGTCCCTTGTACTTTCCGACCTCCATGCCTTTGCTTATGCCTTTCTCTATGCCTATAATTTCTACTGTGCCTGTTCTTACCTGTTGAATCCTTTAAAGCTCAACTGAAATGCTTCCTCCCAACTGAGGCTTGTCAGAAATGAACTAGCTCCTTCCCTACCTCGCATAGCTTTCTAATGTACTTCTCATGTTATGTATATTGTAGTTATAATTATTAGTGATTGTATCTTATCTGTCTGCTTACCTTGTAAGCCCCAGAAAAGCAGTGACCAAACCATATTGAAACTTGCTCTCTTTCCTCAGCATTTAGCACATTGCTTTGCACATCAGCCACTTAAATGTTTATTGAATTAAAAATAGGATTAAGATAATCTATATTGAGGGCTAGAACTAAGTCCATTTTATCTACTAACTTTCATTGTGGACAGCTAGATGACTAGATGGACAGAGCACTGGGCTTGGAGTCAGGAAGACTCATCTTCCTGAGTTCAAATCTGGCCTTAGACACTTATTAGCTGTGTGACCCTGGGCTAGTCACTTTAACCCAGTTTCCCCATCTGTAACATGAGCTGGAAAAAGTAATGGCAAACCACTGCAGTATCTTTGCCAAGAAAACCCCAAATGGGGTCACAGAGGGTCGGACACGACTGAACAAAAACAGCAACCCCCTTCCGTTGAAAGAGCTCGGATAATTTTATATGGAGAAACTGATTTTTTTCTTAGTTGGGAAGAACACATGTAGAAGCCGAGGCACAGAGCAGGGATGTGATTTGTTCAGGGCAAATGCCTAGTTCTGACCACCAAAACACATTCCTTTCTCTCCCATTATGTTGAAGCTTCTAGCTAGGTATTAAGTGAAATAGGATAGACGAAATCACCTTGTTCATGAAGGGGAACAATGGCAAGGTCGACTTACTAATAGCCAGCTGAATGCAGGTGGGGAAGGAGGGTTGTTCAGCTGTGAAATCCCTGTTCTCCATGCTTTCTCACTGGGAGCTGTGGAGGAGCCCCGTGGGAGCAGATGATTCTTATTCTCAGAATAGCAGCCGCAGACGCCAAAGTTTCAGTCAAGTGATTCCTCAGAAGTGCAGGGAATAGAGAAACTCATTGTCGTCAGTTAGACTATAACCCTCTGCGCGCTGCTCCCAAAGAAAACCAGCATATTGAACCCTAATGAATGTTTCATTTTATAGCCTTTGGCTAAAGTGCTGGGGAGGACTGGCCGCTCCTCCTTGCTCTCACATAGTCATCACGGTCAGCATTTCTTTTCCTGAAGAAAAGTGTTGTCATTTAATCCCCCCCTTACGTAAAGATTTAGTCATATTTGTAGCCTACTATCTTCATGCTACCCCCACAAAAACACAGAAAAGGCGTATTCATCAGCCCCCATTATCAACATTCCTCATTCCTCTGTGATAATACTATGGAAAGGTCACATTTACAGCAAATGTGCATAATGATACAAGTTCAAATTGAGAAACACACCAAGAAATATCAGACCATTGCCACTCACATGCTGAGATCCACACAGGCACATGTCTGCAATACCATATTTACATGTGGGCATAAGCCCAACTTAGCCCAGATGTACCACCCAGACCCAGCAGACACCAGAGTTCTCTTTCTGAGGTCCCACCCTTGTCCCTCTTCTGTTCCTAATAAATGCTAAAATCAGGAAAGGGTGGCTGAGCCCACCCCCAGGCCCTCTACATTAGACCACTGCTGTCAACTCCCATGGGTTCTGAAAGGCTTCTCTGAGAATTATGATCACCTCAATTTGTGATTTTATTGGTATGGGGAACTCTTGGGATGGAGTCCCCTCCACTGATGCGGGTCAGCAACTCACCTGTTACTTAGAGTCTCAGAGAGCTTCCTGGGGCTCTGAGATGTTAGGTGATGTCCTTGTGGTCATACGGTCAATTGGTGGGCGTCAGAGGCAGGATTTGAACCCAGGTCTTACTGACTCCCAGGCCAGCCCCTTATCCCTTATCCCAGGTTGCCTCTCAGGAATTGTAATGTTTAACATATTAGAGTTTTCAAAGTACTTTACTTACAACAAGTTGGTGAGGCAGGCAGTATATTATTCCCATTCTACAAATGAGAAAACTGAGGCAGAGAGACATTTAGTGACTTGCTCAAGATCAACCACAAGTGTCAAAGCCAGTATATAAACTCAGCTTGTCTGAATCTAAAGACCAAAACCAAACTAGTCCCTCTAAATAAATGTGAAAAGAAGACTTTAACTAGTTATAGTTCTCTCATGCACTGTGGTCAGCACACCTGAGCTATTCTCATTCTCATACATGCTGTTATTGGATTTATTACCTACAGATAGAATATCCTTCACCTGTTTTTTTTTTTTAACGAGGTGGGGAGGTGGTGGGATGGAATGGAGAGATCCTTGGATTTGGAGTCTTAGCATCTGGGTCCAAACCCCAGCTCTTATATTTACTGTTTATGTGTTTGAACAAGTTGGTTAACTATTCTGAGCCTCATTTTCCCTTGCTATAAAAAGATAAATTATATTTTAATTATTTTAAATTATAATTAATTATGATTTTACATTTATAATTATATTAATATTTTCATATAATTACATATGTAATAATCATAATTAATTATTAAATATAATTAATAAAAGGAGGAGGTAGTATCCAATGATCCTAAAGGTCCTTTTAGTTCTAAATCTATCATCTTCAAATTCTAACAGGAAAAGACAGTAATATATTCAAGGTATTCAGATGGTCACAAAATGGGGGGAAATTTTTTTTTTCTGTCATTGGAAAGTGTTGGGGGGGCGGAAATGGTTAGTTGTGTTATTAATGGGTGGGGTTCCAGGTAGGAAACAAAAGCTAGAGGCAGTATTTTCTAATGAAAAAAAAATTATACAGCAGGGCAGCTGGGTTTTAGCTTTTCATGTGTCCCTGAATTCGGTCTATAGTTTTGGACAAGACTCTTCACCCTCTCTATGTCTCAGGTTCCTATTGCGTTCTCATTGCATATTTCTGTTGCCCATATTTGTTGTTCTGCCTCATTTTAGGGTCGGTGAGACTATGGGTTCAAGAGAGGAAAAGGGTTCCACACCAGAGTCTGAGCTGGAAACTAGCCTTAGCTACATCTGTAAGGTTAGTAGTCTGCGTAGAACAGTTCTCCCTTGTCTTCCATACGGTTCTGCCTATCCCAGTCTGGGCATACGAATGCTAAATGTTAACAACCAATTCTTTTTTTTTTTTTTTAAATCTTTCAGCTAATGCCTTGCCCCAAGAAGTGACTTGGGACTCAGGCTTCTTTCAATCCTTCTTTCTCCTGAGTCACATCTAGTGTTGCTATAGAGAATCCATAGCCAAAACTTTCCCACCGAATCTCCCAAGACTGGCACTATTCTTTCCCTTGGGCATTCCTGATACCCCCCTTTCCACATGATTTCTCTCTCTCTAGTTCCTGATGTTGTGTGTCATGGCCCAACCCGGCGCTTACACAGATGGGGAACTGCTCAGCCTGATGTACCTGGTATGCCGAGCCAGTCTGGATAGACAGTTACGCCTACTACCCACTACTGACCTCCAGCAGCTCCTGCTCTTGTTACTTGAGGATGTTAAAGACTGGCCAGAGAAGGTAGGTAATAACAGGCCTCTCCCACTTCCCTGTCTTGGAGATCCTCATGATTCTGCTCAGATCTTTCATTTTTGCCCCTGCTCCTCAAAGCCCTCTGTACACTGCTAGTATTTCTTATTCTAGAATTTCTTGAATCTTTTGTTGAGAGTGTTATTACATGGAGGTGGGTGGTTTAATAGCACTTATGAATGACCAGGGAGGGTATCTCCTGCTGCCCTCTTAGGTGAGTGACTTCAGGGTTTTGAAAAGAAATCGGGGTCTCTGTCCAAAACTTTTATCTCATTTTCCACCTCAGTAATCCTAATGCCTTCATGAGCCTGCCCCTAAGTGCTATGTTCTTGGAGTTCATATGGTTCTTTCCAAAGTACCTGGCTTGTTCCTTGGTTGGGGCTCTTGTGAAGTGGAGAGAGCAACGTCACTTCTGTGTTACACACCATCCTTAATGATCACCATTTCCTTTTTTGGCAGCTGCCAGAGCTGTGCTGCATGTTGAGCTGGGTGTCTGATCACCATCACAACCTGCTGGCTGCGGTGCAGCTTGTCCTGGATGTTACTACCCGTGGCAGGTACATTTTTTCCATCTCCATTTCCACAGTGAGACACTTCATCTCTTCAGGGTCTATGTGATGTTCTAAGATTGGGGCCAAGGTGTCAAGAGTGTGCTGGTGTATGTGTATCATTGATTGTGTCAGCAATGTTGTATGCTTGAGTACATCTGGTGAAGTGTAGTGTGTGTGTGGACAAGATTAGATCTAGTGTACTGCTTGGCCTATGTCTTTCTTGCTACTTTCTCAAAGGTGGGAGAAATGCCCATGGAAGAAATTACTCTTTATTCCCCAAGTCCCTGAGAAATTAAGGGAATATATTCTAGAAACAAAGAAGAAGTTACTCAAAAGAGGATGAGCTGATGAGCCCATAAGTAAACCTAAATTGCTTAACTTGGATCTATTAGTGCAATTAACTTGTCACCAAGAGGTGCCAAGAATGAATAGAACAAAGTCACCAGATGCAGTCACCCTGAACTGCTAGACAATGTTGTTCCTAAGGTGAAGGAAGCTTATCCCAGACCTACAAATTTAGGTCAAAAGCAAGGGGGGAAAGCATCTTTCCTACATTCTCTGCAAAGGAAAATACCTACTCTACATTTGAAGGAGCTGGCTCCTAGAAGCTCTGTCCCCAAGGAGTAAAGGGAACCAGATTTCCTGTTGAAGCAAAGACAATATCAGGCAAGTCCAGACTTTTGAGCTGCCTGCTCAGTACCTGGCTGCTAGCAGGGTCCACATTTGTACTATGGCAAAGGGTGTGGCACCAATACACATTTAATAGCTGAAATAATTTAATTCAATTCACTTCAATGACTGTGTTAAGTACTAGCTTAAGTACTAATACATAGTTGTGTGCAATAATGGGGATAAAGGACAAAAATGAAAAAGTCTCTGTCTTCATGGAACATATATTCTACTGGGGTGATACAACATGTATTCAGAAAAATAAAGACAAAGAAATTTGAACAGAGAGAGATAACAAAGTGAGGGGGGAAGGGGAGAAGAGGCTGGAACCAGGAAGGTTCTACTGAGGAAGCAGCCTCTGAGTTGAATCTTTAAGGACGACAAGGATTTCAATAAGTGGAATTGAAGAGAGAGTATATTCAGAGATAGAGATTTTAGAACTCCACCTTAGCAGGGACCTGGGAAGTCACTTAGTCCAAACCTTTTATTTTGTAGATGAGGAAACTGAGGCCCAGAGTGGTCAAGTGACTTTTTTATAGGATTATGCAGAAACTAAGAGCTAGATCATAATTCAAATCTGGAACCCTCTGATTCTACATCCAATCCTTTTTCTACTTTGTCACACTACAATCTAGACATGGGAGACTAGCTTGAACAAATGAATCAAAGCAAGAGATGTAATGTTGAGTTCTGGGAACATCCAGCAGTCTAGTTTCACTGGAATGTAGAAATGTGTGAAAAGGAAGTAAATATGAAATTAAGCTGAAAAGATAGGTCAGAGGCAGATTGAGGAGGATCTTTAACACCAGGCTGAGGAATTAGTTTTGTATTTTCAAGGCAGTATGGAGTCACTGAAGGTTTTTTGTAGGAAGGTGACATGCTCAGACCTGTGGTTTAGCAAAACTATTTCGTTATCTATGTAAAAGATGGGGAGAGGGGAGAGAGAGAGGCCATTCAAGAGGCTATTTTGGTGTCCAAGTGAGAGATGCTAAGGGACTGAACTTTGGTGGAGTCATGGGAATGTAAAGAAGGGGACATGAGAGACAGTTTGGAGGTAAAATTGATAGGATTTAATAAAACTGTTTCTTTGTAGGAGGTGAACGAGAAGGAAGAGTCAAGGATGATGCTTTGAACCTGAGTAACCAGAAGGGTGGGGGTGCCATCAACAGACACAGAGAAGTTGGAAGGAAGGTGGCTTTAGGGAAGAAAATGATGAATACCATTGAACATACTAGATTTTGGGTACCCACAGGACATCTGTTTACTCCCTGCTGTCTCTATTCATCTCTGTCTTAGTAGAGACAGTGTAACACAGGAGATACAGTGCTGGTCTTGGGGTCAAGAAGAATTGGGTACAAATGTCCCCTCTGACATCTATCAGTTATGAGAATGGACAAGTTATTTAACATCTCTGAGCATTAGTTTCCTTGCCTGTAAAATGGGGATGATACTTTTAATACCCATTTTACAGGATTGTTGTGAGGCTTAAATGGCAAAATGTAAATAAAGTGGTGTGTAAACTTTAAAGTCCTATGCCAGAGTTCATTATTATTTGTGTTGCTCCCCTTCTGCACAAAAGCCTCTTAAAAGTCCCTATTTGCCAAGAGAGATGAATCTGATATTCAAGGCCCCAGCCTACCTATCCAACCTCATTTCTTCTTATTCCCTGTGTTTTAGCCTAACCAGACATCTCACTGTCATTCAAACATGCCATGCTATCATCATGGATTTTGAGACTTTGCACATGCATTTCCCTCATTTCTTACGTCTTTTCCCTTTCCATCCACGTATCAGGGGCAGCTAGGTGGCACAGTGGATAGAGCACTGGGCCTGGACTCAGGAAGACCTGAGTTCAAACTCAGCCGCAGACATGTACTAACTGTGTGACCCTGGGCAAGTCACTTTGCCTCATTTGCCCTAGTTTCCTCATCTGTAGAATGAGCTGGGGAAGGAAATGGCAAACTACTCTAGTATCTTTGCCAAGAAAATTCCAAATAGGGTAACAAAGAGTCCGACATGACTGAACAACATTCACCCATCTACATCCTACTTCCAGTTTATCCTGCATGTAGCTTGTTTGCACATAGTTGCTTGCAGGTTGTCTCCCCCATTAGACTGTGAGCTCCTTGATGGCAGGGCTGTTTTTTGCCTCTCTGTGTGTCTCTAGCACTTAGCACAGTGCCTGGTATGTAGGGAATACTTAATAAACGCTTGTTGACAGCCTATTTTTTAGGGTTCCAATTTCACTTCACTAAGACTTTTCTGACTGCTCCAACTTTAAATTGAACTTCCCCATCTTTGAACTATTTTCTGTAACATTATTTTGGCACTTCTATACTGCCTTTCATTGTTACTGTTTCATCTATATGTGTATGTTGTCTCCTCAGCTTAAAGCTTCTGGAGGACTATATTTTCCCCTCAGTGTCATCCTAAAATATAATATGTGCTTATAACCTAAAGGAATGTTGCTTTGCTTTTTTTAGGGACTTTTGGATATGTGCTTTTAGCCAGCTTTGACTATATACTCTGGGAGCATGTTGAACACTCCAGGGATCTATATCCGTTCCACTGTTGTTGGGCTATGTGACCTCCAGCCATGTGCTATGGGTTATGTGAGCTTGCCTCTCAGAAACAGGCAGAAAGAATAACACTTGTTAGATATGTAAAGATGATGAGAACTATTATAGCAGCAGACAGAAAGAGAAAGAAAGAGACAAGGGTGGGGAGGGGAGAAAGAGTACCAGATTGAGAAAAAGACAGAGACGGAGAGAGGCAAAGAGTCAGAGAGGGCTAATTCCCAGGATGGGTCTTTAAATGACCATGTGGGCTGCTGTTCTTTTAGTTAGCATCTCCTTGGGTCTTCACTACATCCTGTGCAACATCTCTTATCTATGTCTCATTCTCATCACTCACACAGCCACCACCCTAGCTTATGCCCTCATCCCCTCCCACGTGGATTGATGCAATGGAGACAGCTAGGTGGTGCAGAGGATAGAGTGCTGGGCTTGGAGTCAGGATGACCTGAGTTCAAATGCAGCCTCAGGTACTTACTAGCTGTGTGACCCTGGCAAAGTCATCTAACCTCTGTTTGCCTGTTTCATTGACTGTAAAATGGGGGTAATAACAACACCTACCTCCTAAGGTTGCTGGGAAAGATCAAATGAAGTAATATTTGTAAAGCACTTAGTACTGTGCCCGGTACATAGTAGATACTATATAAATGCTTATTTCCTTCCCTTCCCCCCAACGGCCTCCTAAATGGTTTCCCTGCATCAAGTCTCTCCCCTCTCCCAACTCTCCTTCACACAGCTGCCAAATTGATTTTTGCTAAAGTGCATGTCTTATCATATCACTGCCCTTCTCAGTAAACTCTGATGGTTCCTATTTACCTCCAGGACCAAATATAAACTCCCCTAATATTTAAAACCCTTCACAATCTGGTTCCAGCCTACCTTTCTTTCTTTCTTTCTTTCTTTCTTTCTTCTTTTTTGCTTTTTTTTTGGTGAGGCAGTTGGGGTTAAGTGACTTGCCCAGGGTCACACAACTAGTAAGTGTTAAGTGTCTGAGACTGGATTTGAACTCAGGTACTCCTGAACTCCAAGGCCAGAGCTCTATTCACTGCACCACCTAGCTGCCCCATCCAGCCTACCTTTCTAGCCTTATAGCTGGCCTCCTCACTGTTCTTCATAGATAGCCCTCATAGATAGCACACATAGACAGATAGCACACTTGTCTCTTTGCCTCTGCACTGTCTGTCCCCTAGTCCTGGAATGCTCTCCCTCTTCACTTTTGTCTACCTCTCAGAATCCTTGGTTTCCTTAAAAGCTCAGCTCAAGTGCTACCTTCTTTATCAGGCTTTTCTGATCCCTCTATTAGTAGCTTCCCCCCAAATGACCTTGAATCATATGTGTGTGCGTGTGTGTGAAAACACATGTACATATCTGTGTATATGCATACATGTATATACACATAGATACATGTATATGTGTAGTTTATATGTGTGTATATATGATTTATAGGTATATATTATATATATGATAGGTTTATATATGTATGTGTGGTTTATATATGTGGTTTATATGTGTGTGTATGTGGTTTATGTGTATGTATATATATAGCTCTTTTTCTGTCTCTGTCCCACTTTCTCTGTCTATCACTCTCTGTCTTCATCTGTCTCTGTCTCTGGTTTTCCCCAGGCTAGACTGTAAAAAAACTCCCCGAGGGCAGGGACTATTTTTTCTTTTGTCTTTGTATCCTCACCACCTAGCATAGTCCCTGGCACACAGTGGGGTTCATAATATGTGCTCATTGACTGATTGTGTTGCTGGAAGTGGGACAGCCCCATTTTATTGTCTGTTTCCGGCTTAGCTAGTGGCAGTCTCAATGGATTTTGAGCCCACAGTGACCTCATGAACAAGACTGCTTTGTTAGTGTATACTGGTCTATAACCATCTTATTCTGCTTAGGTGCTCAAGGACAAAGCAATAATTTCCAGTCAACTTTCTGTCGACTGTAGCCATTGGCTCATTACTGAAAGTGTTGGCATCCTCCAAGTCTGAGTATTGGAAAATTCTCTAGTAGCACTGATTAAAGGAAGAAGAGGGTTATCTTATGTTCTTCTGAGGGAGCAGTATAGTGGTGTCTGGTAGATCAAAGTTAATAGTGAAGAAGTCCCATGGACTTGGAGAAGGTTAGTATGAGAGATTTGAGTTACAGGAATTTTTTTCTGGAAGAGGGACTTTCTTACCTGAGCTTTCCCATCTGATGATCACCATGTCTTCAGTGATAGCTACAGCCCTCATGCAGGAATCCTCTTACCAGGAAAAGGGAGAGACTAGCTTATTTCATCTTGATCTAAAAAAGACCGATGTTCTGGGGTCATGAGCAAATACTTTTGTAACTATCAATAAGTATTTGTTAACACTTATTCTGCATGTGCCATTTGACTTTGCTGTAGCATATTTCAGCTTATTGGGGAAGGGGCATTAGGGGCAGCACTAGTAGCTTTGGGGAGGGGAGGAAATCAGGAAAGTCTGTATATGGTGCTTGAGCTGCATCCTCCAGTCTCACATTTCCAACCATCTTTCAGATATCTCAAACTGGATTATCTCATATACATCTTAAACTCAACATATCTAAAGATGAATTTATCTTTCAAAACCTCCCCTCTTCCTGACTTCCCTACAACTGTGAAAGTGCCATCATCCTACCATGATCCTCAACTCCTCACTCTAACCACCCCCCCCACCACATCCAATTAGTGGTTAAGTCCTGAGGACACTGAATCTCTTTCTTTTCTTTTTTTTTCTTTTTCTTTTTTCTTTTTGGCTAGGCAATGGGGTTAAGTTATTTGCCCAGGGTCACACAGCTAGTAAGTGTCAAGTGTCTGAGGCTAGATTTGAACTCAGGTCCTCCTGACTCCAAGGCTGGAGCTCTATCCACTGCGCTCCCTGAATCTCTTAACTCGGGGCATTCTCACTGGCTGTACCCCATACTAGGAATGCTCTCCCTCCTCATCTCTGCTTCTTGCCTCTCCTGGCTTCCTACAAGTCTCGGCTAAAGGCTCATCTCCTGCAAGAAGCTTTTCCCAGTCCTCTTTACTCTTGGTGTCTTCCTTCCGAGATTACCCTCAATTTATCCTGCATGTATCTTGTTTGTACAAATTTGTTTCCATGTTCTCCCCCGCCACCCCCATTAAACTGTGAATTCCTTGAGAGCATGTACTTTTTTTTTTTTGCCTTCCCTTGTATTCCCAGGGCATTGCACTGTGCTTGGCACATAGTAGGTGTCATTTGACTGACAGTCTTAAAAGAAGCTAGGGGTTCAAAAAAGCAGAGATGGCATTGCAGGCATGGAGGATGGCCCATTAAAAAGCACAGCCATGTGATGGAATGTCTTGTGTGAAGAACAGCAAGAAAGCCAGTTTGGGTAAGGTGTTTTGAGGAGTGATAAATAATAGGGCAGGAGATGAAACTGGAGCTTGGTTGTAAAGACTGAAAATGCCAGAGAAATATTTCATTTTAGAGGCAAAATGGATCTACTAGAGCAGGGATTCTTAACTCCAGGGGGTCCATAAATAGATTTCAGAGGGTCCATGAACTTGAATGGGAAAAAATTACATCTTTATTTTCTCTACCTTCTAAATGAAAGTTTAGCCCTTCTTTCAGTTATGAATGTAGGCAACAACATAGGGAGTCCATAGGCTTCCCCAGACTGCCACCAAAGAGGTCTGTAACACACACAAAAAAGATTAAAAGCATATTAAGCAAAGGAGTAACACAGTTAGATTTGTGCTTTATGAATATCACTTTGGCAATTGTGTGGAGGATATATTGGAAAGAGTATGGAGAAATCGGAGGCAGCTAGACCATTTAGAAGGCTACTACCAATAAAATCCATATAATTCACTAAACCAGTGATATAAACATCTACACTTTCATCTTTGCTTTCTTTTTGTTTAGAATTTTTATGTTTATCAGTGTCACCTGCCCCTCTAGATTATAAGCAACAAGCTGAAGTTGTTATTGTTTAGTCATGTCTGACTCTTCGTGACCCTGTTTGGAATCTTCTTGGCAATGATGCTGGAGTGGTTTGCCATTTCCTCCTCTAGCTCATTTTATGGTGAAATGAGGATGGGGAAACTGAGGCAAACAAGGTTAAGTGACTCACCCAGGGTCACAGAGACAGTAGGTGTCTGTGGCTGGATTTGAACTCAGTTCTCCCTGATTCCAGCCCCAGTGCTCTATCCATTGAACCACCTTGCTGTCTCCCTGTGTGCACATAGTATCCCCTAAAGGAATTGTATCTCCAGCACCTAGCACAGTGCCTAGCATATAGTGGGCAATTAATAAATGCTTGTTGATTGGTTGGTTGATATATATGTATAAATGTTGTATATATTGTGTAGGATCATACTCCTGAATTTTATTGGAGCCAGACCTACAAAAGGTCTTGGCCATAGTTGAAGGCCAGGGTTGGGGAGTGCGGAATCAGTTAATGAGCACAGGAGGATTTCATGGAGGAAGTACAGTTTTACTCTTTTTTGTATTTAACTGTAAAAGGCTAAAGATTTGGCTAAAGATCTATACTGAGATATGCACATCTTCCAAGACTCTTAAAATCCCAGTGACCCATCCAATGTTAGAGGACCACGTACAGCTAAAGCAGTAATATGGATAGTAGCTGTCGCTTTGTCTGAAGTTAGCTTCTCTTCCCCTCCTCCACCCTCCCATGGGGCTCTTTCAGGTTATCAGACTGAGATGTGGTAGACTTTGGGCAGTTTCATTGGGTAGTGTCCTCACAGGGCTCTCAAGTCAAGGGGTTATGCATGAAGGACTTGGAGGTGGTCTGCCCCAGCTGGGGATTTTGGCTGCCTGCTCCTCTGGCCAGGAACCAAACGTGTGGAGAGGGAACAGGAGCTGAATAAAAAGCTTCTCCGACTGCCAGCAGTGGGGGCGCAGGACGCCTGAAAACAGTGGGGGCCTTTCCTCCCCATTCTTGCTTCCTATTCTGGATTTGAGAAAGACACTTCTCTCCTGCCTCAGTTTCCCCATCATAGCATGGAAGTGCTAAATGAATTTGGAGATGGATTGTGTAGAGACAAAGAGCCCTGTGTAGCTCTGGCCTCTCAGTGACAGGGGAGAAGGCAGAGGCTGGGCTGGATCTGGTGCATGCGTTTAGAGGTCTGCTGCATCCTGTTGCCTTATATGAAAGTTGTTTGAATTGCTTCTGAATTCTCTTGCCTCCAGACTGCTCAATCCTGAGTTCCTCTGAGACCCAGCCCCCACCACTGCTGGAGGAGGCTGGGTGGAGCCTTAAGGGAAGCTTTTGAGGGAGAGAACCCACAGCTGTTTGACCAGCAAAAGCCCTGGGCAGGATTTCTTGCTCCCTGCTGTCTTCCAACAGTCATTTCCAAAGTTGTCCCCGGCACGCAGTTATCAAAGTTATCTGGTGCAGCCTGTCTTCCCAATTGGAGAGACAAGACACCCGCAAGTGAAGGATTAGATTGGGAGTTAGAATACCTGCATAGATCTGTCCTCCCATTTTGCCAACTGACACATTTTGTGTTTTTCTTTGAAGAAGCCTTTTTTTCTGTGTTGTAGTTTCCCCCATCTGTTAAATAGGAAAATTATCCCTGCCCCCCTTTCTTTGTCCCAGCGGGGACATGAGAATGAAGGAGACTGTTTAAAAGGCATTAGGAGTCAATTGCATGAAAGACAGTGGGCAGCAGAATACAATGCAGGGGGGAAGTTCTGTTCGCTAAAATGTGGGTTTCTTTTCATCCCTTCCCCGCCCCCCCAATCCCTTTTCTCCATTTCTGGAAGACAGCCCTGTCCTGACCCGCCCTAGGTTTGCCTCTTCTCTCTCTGCTTTATTTTGGAATCACTTCCTACTCCCCCTCCCCACCAGCCCCAGCCCCAGCCCCAGCCCTAGCCCTTCTTTTCTGGCCCGCTCTCTCTCCCTGTCCCTGTTTACCCTTCCCTGCCCCCACCCCTCCCTACCCACACTTGGGTTAATTAGCTCAGTACAGGCCTGGGGTTTCAGATTAATGGCTCCCAGATGCCAGCACTCTTCTGGCTCTGGGTTTGGCTGTGGAGAAGCAGTGCCCAGGGACTGGATTTACCTCCCACCACAGTTCTCAATACAGCTGTTCTGTACACCCCAGAGAACAGCTGAGGCTCCTCACTGGCATGGGACAGAAATGTGAGGTCTAGTAGGGTTGGCCTTTGGAGTGAAGAAGAAATTTGTAACTTGGGCTTCTATAGATGGGACTGGGGAGCGTTTTCCAGACTGTACACATGGCATATTGTCTGGCAGTGATGCAGCAGGCTACTGGGTTTTCTGAATTTCTGGCTGTCTTAATCAGTAAGATGGACACAATAGCCCTTCCCTAACTTTCAGAGGACTTTGGAGGGTCCTGTAGGTAACGTGTAAATATAAAGGGTAACAATAAAACATGCTTGAAAAGAAGAAAAGGTGAGGATACTAAATTAGGACGGTGTCAAAATAGTCATTTTGTCTGAGCATTTTTTTTTAAAGCTCTACTTTGTTAAACAACCCACTTTTTTGACTCTTCCCAGCCAGAAACGAGCTGGAACTGATCTTATTAACTCATCCCTTTTAGCTGCTGTTTATCCCAAGATTGTTCTGTTTCTTTGCACCGTTCTCTCCCAGCTGTACAGATGTAAAGATCCCTACCACAGCCCATTCTAAAAACACAAACAGACATCACAGACTTTTAGAAAACATGAAGACTAAGGGATTATATAGAAGAGTATTAGGAAAGGGAGCCCCAAGTGGGAGTGATGGCGGGCACTCATCACACAGGAGCACTGGATTGGATGAAGTGCTCCTGTTTTTCAGTTTGGGCCTAGAAGCTTAGTTTGGATCCTGAGCTTAGTTTTGGCCCAAACTGACTAAATAGCTTTGGGCAGGAAGCTTCCACTTTCTCTGCCTCAGTTGCCCTTTTGGCACATGGTGAGAAAAGAGTTAAAGATTGAAAATAGGTATGACTTGGGCTGGAAGGTCTCCATGGAGGTTCAGTGTGTTACTATCATTATGGCTATGGCTATCCTGGTTTCCTGGACACTGGGCCTAGGCTTTTATTGTAATAGGAAGAATAGTCCATCTGGTCCTTACATTACCTGAGGCCCTCTCAATTGCAGTAGGGCCTGCAGGAGAAGTTATAGAGCCTATAATACCCATGATGGTGAGCACTAAAGGCGTATGAGTGAGCCTGAGACAGAAGTAACAGGGTTCCTTTTCTCTGGCTTTTGCAGACTATCTTCACTAACATTCAGTAATGCTTTTTTGCCTTGCCCTCTTATTCCACTGGGTATAGTAGATTCCTTTGTCATGAATTAAATGAATGATACCCAGGTTCAACAGATCTCCAAAGAAGAAGCTGACAGTCTAGGGCATTCCAATTTGGTCCTTGAACTTCTGGCTTTGAGATGCCTTACTGGCTGTGGTCATGTCATGAGAGAATGAGGGCTGTACCACTTCTTCAGTGAGTGCCAGATCTTACATCTGGTACCTCATGAGAAAGCAACAAGTGTGTAGAGATGTTTAAAGAATTGTAATTATGGAGCAGCTGGAGGCAGAAAGAAGGGAGATGTTGCCTTTTTCTGCCCTCCCTTCTCTATTGTGGCATCTCTGAATTCTGTTCTGGGAGACTAGGACTCTGTCACCACAGAATTAGTTGTTCTGCTAGGGATGCTATGTTGTAGCTAGGACGAAAAATGAGAGGAAATAGGGTCAAAGAATCAAATTCAGCTACAGGATCAGCAGTAGTGTGGAACAGCCCTGGAGGGGAGATATAAATGAAAGAATGAATAGAAGAATGTTAAATGTGCATCTTGGTTTATATATACTGCTGACTGCCCAAAATCCTTGGGCATTGAAATTGATGACTAAGCCTTATCTCTCATATATTGTATTCTCTTTTTCTCCCCAGATATCCTTGCCTCCCTCTGGCCCCTAAACATAGCTAAGGCTTTCTTCTTTTCTTTTCCCACAGGCAGGTTCGAAGCCAACTCAGCCTTGTGATCATTGCCCGTCTACTGGGACAGACAGAGGTTCTCCCCCTCTGGAAGGAGAGAGCCCAGGTTAGTTTTAGGATTGAAACAGTGTGGAAATTTGCTGCTTTATCAATATACCCTACTTATGTCTAATTTTCTGTGCCAGGTATAACAGCTTAAATGTAGAGAACAGAAGAATTCTGCAGTGGGAGGAGGGGGATGAACATTGGAGTAGCCATAGTAAACTCACAACTTATTAGTGACCTATAAACTAATCAATAGAGATTTATACGGTAACTACCATGGGCCAAACTCTGTGTTAGAGTGATCCAAATGAAGCATATTGTGTTATATGTGCCCTCAAGGAACTTGGATAGGTAGAGTATGGTCAGATTATAGGGGAACTTGAAAGTCAAGCAGAATGCCTTCTCAGTGGGTTGGGGGAGGGGCTGGAAGGAAGGAGAAAATTTGGAACTCGAAATTTAAAAAAATGAATTTTTTTAAAAAGAAAACTAGGTAGCTGGGTTTGCTTTCTTCAGTAAATCCTGAAATCTGCTTAAAAAGAAAATCAAGTAGAAGAGTTTGAACTTAACGTAATAGCCAGTCATAGATTCTCTATCCAAAGGGAGACATGATGAACCCTTGATTTTAAGAAGACTCACTGAGCAATGATATACAAGATGGTTGGTAGTGGAGAAAAAACATGAGTTTGGGAAACTAGCTAGGGGACTGTTGTTATGGGATCTCGTTGTGGGACAATGAAGACCTGGCCTAGTTGGAGGCAATGGAAATGGAAAGAAGGAAGAGGTTCCAAGTGACATTTCAAAAGAAGAAATGTAGGACTTAGCGACAAATGGGATAAAGGGGTTGAAGAAGAAGAAAAACCAAAGGAAGAAACCAGGAGAAGGAGAAACTTTATAGAATGAGAAACCAAAAAAATAGCTTTAAAATTTCCAGCCTGAACAACTTAGAACAGGGGTGGGGAACCTGTGGCCTCGAGGCCACATGGCTTCAGGTTCCCCACCCCAGATTTAGGAGAATGAGCCACACCATGGACAGAAATAGGAAGTATTGGAAAAGGAGTTGTAAACTGCAAGAGAGACAGCTTGGTATAACAGGAAGAACAATGGTCTATCAGAAGATGTAACCTTTCACTAGCTGTATGACCTTGAGCAAGTTATTTGAGTTCTGGGCTGGTGTTTCTTATCAGTGAGCCAAGGAAATTAGATCTCTGAGCCCTCCAACAGTCCTAATGTTCTGTGATCAATTTTATTTTGCGTAAGTTGAGTTTAATGACAGGACATCCAAATAGAAAAGTCCTATAGGTGGGAAATACAGGCCTCTCTGAATCATCATCAGACAGATGATGGGAAAAGAAAGTGGGAATTTAATTTAATAAATTTAATTTAATCAATTTAATTAATTAATTAAATGATTTAATTTAATTAATTTAATTTAATAAAATTCCCACTATGTGCCAGGTAAATGCTTTGGGGTAGAGGGGAAGGAGAAGGGCTATAAGCAAAGATGTGCTAGTAAAAAGTTTAACAACCAGCTCTGCAGGAAAAAAAATGTATGCACAACACACTTTTAAGTTTAATCTGCCTCATTACCATTTTTTCACTTTCTTAAGTCTAGGCAATCAACACAACAATAAATCAAGCCCTTAATTTGCAGCATTTGCTGATTTCTGAGGTGTAAATGCTCAGACTGAAATTTTAACGATCAGCTCCTCATCCCTGGACAAGTACGAAAAATTGTTCCTTCTGTACATGAGCTTATCTTGTTCTGAGGAGAAATAATATGCACACATACTACGGTGTATACAAACTGTACAAAGATACAAAATATATACAAACTAAATTCAATGTAATTTTGGGTTAGTGAGAAGATGCAAGGGAGATGATAAGAAAATGCCTCATGTAGGCAGGATGCTTGGACTGAGATTTCTAGGATGCTAAGCGAGAAGAGTGCACCAGAGGTATCACCTCCTGAGTTCTGGACACTTTGCCTTTTCTAATGTGGTTTAAGTTTGCATTATGTTTTTTTGGAAGCCACATCCCACTGTTGACTCATTGTGGAGTGTGCAGTCCACCAACACCACCAGATCTATTTTTGTAGCTGAACAGCTCCTAGTCATACCTCCTCTGTTTTGTACTTGGGCAGTTAATTTTTTGAACCCAAGTGTAATGTAAGACATATTTATCCCTATTAAATTTCATCTTATTCAGTTTAACCCAGTTTCTTGACTTCTTAAGATCTTTTCAAATCCTCAAAGGAGGATCATGAGATCATAAATCAAGAATTGGAAGGGACCTCATGGAGAAGCTGACACCCAAGGTGCTGAAGTGCCTTGCCAAAGGTCCCATAGATATTAAACAGCAGAACTTTTGACTCTAGAGAGACTGGTCTTTCCATTGTGTCATCCTACCAAGTTTCCCTCCTAGTTTTCTGTCATCTCCAAACTTGAAAATTGCATCTGTTTCTTTATTCATGTCATTGATTATAAAGCAAAAGCAAAACTTTAAACAGCATAGGACTAAGCAAAGATCCTCAAACTGAAGGAGTTCTCTATTCCTTCCAAGGTCATGTTGAACCATTAAGGATTAATCTTTGTGTTCAACTGTACAAATATTTGTGGATCTTCTTCCTAACTGTCTAGTTCACAGCTTTCTATCTTGTCTATAAGAATAGCATGGCTGAGGTACCACATCACACCTATCAGATTGGCTAACATGACAAAACAGGACAATGATAAACTCGAGAAGATAAAGGAAAATTAGAACACTAATGCATTGCTGGTGGAGTTGTGAGCTGATCCAACCATTCTGGAGAGCAATTTGGAACTATGCCTAAGGAGCTGTAAAGTTGTGCATACCCTTTGACCCAGCAAAAGCACTTCCAGGGCTGTATCCCAAAGAAGTCGTAAAAATGGGAAAAAGACCCACATGTACAAAAATTTTGTAGCAGCTGTTTTTGTGATGGCAAAGAATTGGAAATTGAGGACAATGGCTGAACAAGTTGTGGTATATGAATGTGATGGAATACTATTGTGCTATTAGAAATGATGGGCAGGCAGACTTCAGAAAAACCTGGAAAGACTTATATGAACTGAAGCTGAATGAAATGAGCAGAACCAGGAGAACGTTGTACACAGTAACAATCACATTGTTCAATGACTGACCTTGATAGACCTAGCTCTCCTTAGCAATGCAAGGATCTAAGACAACTCCAAAAGACTCATGATGGACAATGCCATCCACATTCAGAGAAAGAACTATGGAGTCTGAATGCAGATGGAAGCATCCTATTTGCTCTCCTTTTGTTTTATTTTGTTTTTTCTTTCTTGTGGTTCCTCCCATTAGTTCTAATTCTTCTTTATATCACTACTAATGTGAAAATATGTTTAATATGAATGTATAAGTAGAGCCTATATCAGATTGCATGCCATCTTGGGGAGGGGGAAGAAGACGGCGGGGGAGAAAATTCAAAACTCAAAATCTTATGGAAGTGAACGTTGAAAACTAAAAATAAATAAATTATATTAAGGGAAACAAAGAATACATAGGAGACTTGGTTAAATGTTCTGATAAAATTAAGTGAAAGTACACCTATAGTATTCCTTTGATCGACCAGCCAAATAACTTTGTCAAAAAAGGGAAATGAGCCTAGTCCGGCACAAACTATTCTTATTGACTATTTGTCCTCACTGTTGACTTTTCCACATGCTCATTAACCATTCTTTAACAATATATTTAGAATTTTGTCAGAAATCGAGGTTTAGCTCCCCAGTCAAGAGCTTGCCATCTCTATCCCCTTCCTTCCTTCTTTTCTTTTCTTTTCTTTTTTTTTTTTTAAGAGGAACTAAAGTTAACTCTTCAACAAACCTGTGGGTCTCCATTTCTTCATGAGGTTTTAGTAGACTACAAGCTGAATCAGTGGTGTTGTATGGCAATCAGAAAACCTAATGCACTCTTAGTCTACGTTAAGAGATTCATTGTGTCTCGGACTAGGGAAGGGCTTGCTGGCTAGACCATGTTTGGAACATTATGTTAGTCATTTTAAGAAGATTATTATTAAACTGCAGAGTATTTTGGGGAGGACAGCTAGAATGGTCAAGAACTTTAACGTTATAGTATATGAAGATTAAACTGAGGATTCCCAGTTGAAAGAACTGGTAATATTTAGCCAGAAGAAAAGACTTGAGGGTAGGGATAGGGAAAGAGCATGATAATTGTCTTCAGTTATTTTAAAGGCTATCCTGTGGAGGAGAGATTCATGTTTTGATTGGTCCCAGAAGACAGAAATAGGAGCAATGGTTTGCAGTTGAAGAGATGATGACTTAGATTTGATATAAGAATAAACTTTTTAACAACTAGAGCTATTTAAAGATGGAATAAGCTGTTTTATGTAGTCAATTCATTTTCACTCAATGATTCCAAGCAAAGACTAGCTATTTGTCAGGTGTGTTGCAAATGAGATTTTTGCTACAGTAGATACTGGATTACTCTGAGGTTGCTTCCAACTTTGATATGCCGTGATTCTAATATAGGATCCAAGGTATCAACAATGGGGGGAAGCCTGGCATGTTAGAGAAGTGGTTGAATCCATATGGTTTAGCATGAGGAGAGAATCCAGTATCAACAGGAAGTTACTAATGAACTGAGTGAAGCAGAAAAGGAGTTAAGTAAGAGCATGGTTTTTGGTGCAGGGATAGATCTAGATAAAGAGTTAATCAGGTGCCCGTCAGTTACGGAGTGGTTGAACAAGTTATGTGATAGAACACTACAATGTGATAAAAAAGATGAAGGAGAGGGTTTCAGAAAAACCTAGGAAGATTTGTACTAACTGATACAAAGTGAAGTGAACAGAACTAGGAAAACAGGGTACACAATAATAGCAATAGTGTGAAGAGAATGAACTTTGAAAGACTTAGTAAATGATCAAGACAATTTCAGAGGACTCATGATGAAACATGCTATTTACCTCCAAAGAGAGGCTAGATGGACTCAGAGTACAAAATAAAGCATATTCTGTTTCCTCTTTCTTGCTTTTTATTTATTTTTTATTTTATTTTTGGACGTAGCTAAGGTAGGAATTTATTTTGCCTGATTATACATATGTGTAGTGAGTTTTGTTTTTCTTGACTTCTCGGTGGGTGGGGGAGGGAATAGAAGAGAGAGAAAAAGAGAGAGAGAGAGAATTCAGAAGGGAAAATAAAACAAAATTGAATTTTAAAAAGAATTGGAAAACTAAATTAATCTCAGATATTAAGTAGTATGTTGTGTCAAGGTGGCCATGCTGTTGGGTGACTAATGGGGTATAAGAATGCAAAAAATCATTCTGTCTTGGAAAAGTCCAGCATCAGTGCTGATGCCACCTTGGGATCATTCCACCATTGGCATCATCATGAGAGCTACAATAAACAAACTCATCTTCCTTATTTCAGAACAGAAAAAAAAAAATAACCCAGCCAAGGGAGGCCTCCTTTCTTGAGTAATTATTTGATTTCTGGTGTGAGCTGTTTGCTCTTCATGGCTGAATGTTTGGCATGATGTCTCGCAACTTCAGGCAGTTTACAATCTGTATCCTAACTCTACCATACCAGTACCTGTCACAACCAAAATGAGCCCTTATCCCAAGCTTGCTGCAGGGGTGTGTGTGTGTATGTGTGTGTGTGTGTAAGGTTATTTCTTAAGTTATTCATCCCTTTAATTCAGCTTTCTAGTGCTATACCCACAGGCCAGAAATGTAAAAAGAATAAGCAATCAGCAAGTACAATAGCAAATAACAGGGAGAAGCAGCTTGGTGAGCTGATCTGATTGAAGCTGTTTTAACTAAGCAAGAAGAAGATAATGGGAGCAAGTGAAGCGCCTGTAATTGTGCACCATCTGCCCATCCCCCATCCCCTGGGCTTCTGGAGCTGAGGACTGTTTAGAGAGCAGAAGTGACTTCGTACCAGGCAAAGCCAAAAGGAGATAATATTGATGGCCATGGTGCCAAAAGAATATGTTTTATTTGTTTGGGTTGTACACGTGTAATAGTATAATTCTCTGTCCTTTACATCTCTGGGTCTTTAAAGGCAAAATCTAATGCTTGTGTGGTCATAAGAAATTAATGGACAGAGGTATTTTAGAAAATACTCCCCGGATTTCTAAGAACCTACCAAGGGACTAAGGCTTCAGTGGTTTGAGTGCAGAGCCAGGTCAAGTTTATGTCCAAGCTTCCATGGCCAGTCATCTCTCTCTTGTTGTCCCTCCTCCTTCTCTCCCTGACTAAAGATAGGTGGTTTGCTAAAGAACACTGCACCATTTCTGTAAGCCTAGGGCCACAGACTAGGGGGAGAGGAGGAGGAAGAGGGAGATGATCCTGGCACCTAGCCACCATTGCATCCCTTCAACAGCCTTGAGACTTTGGCTGTCTAAACCTGCAATCTGGTAGATAGGTGCTGAGTTGAGTGTCTGGCTGGTGAGTCGTGTTGAGTCATGACGAAGCAGCCAGGTGTACTTGAGAAGAGGGGCTTTGAGGTGAGCAGGGAAGCTGGACTTGAGGAGAGGTGGTGCTCTAAATCATGAGCAACCATATGGATATGGTGTGAACACGTAGTTTGGGTTTGAGCTTCTGAGGTGGAGGAGCCTGGTGAATATATGAATACCCACACCAACCGCTGCCCCCACCCCCCCAGGGCTGCATTTGCAGACTTGACAAATTCTCCTGTATGCCCATTTGCTCCTCCCGCTCTCCATCTCATATAATGTCTGAGAAGCAAGAGCCTCATTGTCTGCTTTTGCAGACACTAAGAAGCTAACTTCCGAGAAATTAGTCAGCCTCTTCCAGTTTTCAGCCCAAGGAGATCAAGGGTTCCCACTAGTAGAGGCTGCCCAAGCGAACTTATCACCTGTCAGTTTGTATGCTCCAGGCTGCATGCCTGTAGGCGTTTATACTGGTGGTTAGATTATATACTTAGATGCTGTCTGACACCTTCTACCCAAGTACTAAGATAGAGTGTGTTCTCTCATTTGTCGGTATGACTGGCTTTTTTAGAATTTAGAGGAAAACAGTGTAGAAAGGAGGCAGAGACCCTCTTCCCAGACCTTGTTCCACACTCTCTGACTTTCTTTATATGGGGTTAGGATATCCTGGGTTCGAAATAACCTTTATGTACGTATTCTTAGAGTCTTAGAGTAAATTTAGCGTAAACCAAGACCTAAAGAGGTTAAGTAACTTGCCCAAGAACAGAGAGGCAGGTTTGGGATTCAAAGGTATTTTTCTCAGATTCTCAATCTAGCCCGCTCTCCACTCTACCACACTGTTTCTTTGATACCTCACATTTGTAAAGCGCTTTAGGATTTACAACATGCGTGTTTACTAGGTAAGTGATATCATTCCCATTTAATTTATTTTCTTTTTTAAGATCCATTTTACAGACAAGGAAATCGAGGTCCAGAGACTTTTGCATGACTTACCCATGGTCAGGCAGATAAGTGTCTGAGGCAGGATTTGAATCCAGGTCTCCTGACTCCAAGTTTGTTGCTCATTTCACCATGCCATACTTTCCTTACAACATTCCCTGAGAAGGAGGCAGCATCAGCATTCTTGCCCCTTGTTTATATCTGAGGAAACTAAGATTGGGAGAGGTCGGGACTTTTCTAGGATCAGGAGCTATTACACTTCAGGGCTAAGACTTGAACCCAATTCTGATTCCAAGCCTGGGCTGCCTGTCCCTGATTCTTAAAGCTTAAAGAAAGCAATTTTCAGTTTCTAGATAAAAAAGAACAAAGAAGCTGCTTGGTTGTGGTCTTCTGCTAGGATTCCTGAACTCCTCAGTGCATGTATCCCTAAGCACCACATCAATGATGCACCCTCCTTCTCCTCTTCTTTACAGCTGTCCTTGCTCTGCCGTCTCCTGGGACTCATGAAACCATCTTCCTTAGGGCAACACTTGACTGCCTGCTCACCAGCCTTGCAAAACCAGAATCGACAGCTAGAAGTCAACACGGAGCTAGATCAAAAGGTGAGCCCTTTGCATATCCTCACCTCATCCAGTGTCCAAGACCTGTAGTAAGGCTGTATGGTGTGATGTGTTTCCATTACTTTCCATCTTTTGTCCCTCACCAAAAAATTAAAAAAAAATTTTTTTTTAAATCCCTGAGGCGGTTCCAGGGCAGATACCAACAGGTTGCCTCCCCTATTAAGAGGAGGTGCTAATTATCTGCTCTATAGCCTGTAATTAGTACCTTTGTACACACCCCCTCACAGAGACACTGACAAGCAATATAGCATATACTAGGAATGGAGACTCCAGTGTTGAATGTATCCTTGACACCGTACGTGTGAATTACAGTGTCTTTCACAGCTTGACATGGCTTTGTTTTCCGTAGTGATTTTCAGATTAGTCTTAAACTAAGGCCTAGGGAGCTGGGTGAAGCTGAGTTGCTCATATAGCTGTTGAAACTCTGGCCAGGGGTAGAATAAAAAGATAAGGAGACAGTGGTTTTGTAATTGAAATGTAAGGGGAGGTAGATACTTGCTTGACCTAATGAAGACTGAAGGAATCAAATCCCTGGGTTTCAGGTCCCATCTTTTTCATTCCTAAAGAGCCAAGACCCTTCCATGGGTTGGAATAAAGCTAGATCTGGCCCTTTGGCTTCCTAACACAGAAGCTTGAAGGCCTTGGCCCTTTTATTTCTCCAAAATTTAGGTAGGCAGCCAGTTCGGAGAAGAACCTTCTCTGAAGTTAATGTCAATTCATCCAAAGATGCAGCCTTTGGGCATCTTTTTGCAAATCAGATAAAGGAATTAATTACTTAATGAATGTAGGACCATTAAGAAGATGTGATAATTCTCCAGTATGCTTCTCCTCTGGGAAAACTGGGAGAAAGTTATCTTTCAGTTCTTCTCGATATTCAGCACATTGCTGAGGCTGCTGTTTCCCAAGAGAGTCACAGCTACCTCCGTTCCCTGTTCTGCTTTGTCAAGTATTATCTATAAGCCAGACCCACTTGTTTATTATAGCTCCTGGCTTGTGCTCAAGTTTCTGAAAAAGCAGAACCAGTAACTGACCACTTAAGGACAAAGGTAGCTCTTTACCCCAAAATGGGTGAAGTTAGCTTTTGGTTCGTGTATAAGCAGCCTCTTTAATCCTGGATGCCTTGAGCGTGGATGAGCAATGCTTGTTGAGAGGCAGGCCTACACCATAACAAAATGGGAATGGTAGAAGAAAAAGGAAGGTAGGGGGAGAGAAAGGAAGGAAGAGTATATAATGAAGATTCATAAAGTACCACCACTATGTACTTCAGCAGCCACCCATAGGTGCCAAAGAGTTGCCTTGACCATCTTAGCTATTGCCATCTCCAACTCAGTAGGCTGTCATTTTTAGCTTTACTGTCTATCCGTGCCTTTCTGACAATAGAATATATCCATCTAAAAGGCCAAAAGATAATGAGAAATAAGAAGGATCATTGGTTATTTTAGGAACCATTGCCATTGCATATAGAGGATGCTATGAAAGTTCCATGTGTTGGATGGCCACCATTTTAGAAAATGGACTGTTGTACTCACACCAGAAAAAGAGTGGGCTTGCAAACCTGGCTTGGTGCACATAAACACAGGGTTTGAGATGCTGGTGGACTTAAGAGGGGAATGGAGGAGATTCTACAGAGGAGAATAAGAGGGGGTTCTGAATGACTTTCCTGCTAGAAACTTACTCATTGAAGCTTGAGGCCATTTGAGAGACTCTTTTTCTCTCTCCCTCTTGTTCCACATTTGCTTTCCTTGGAGCTGTTTCCTTGCCCTGCGGGGCAGAATGTTGAGTAAGGTAATCAAGAATCAGGTGGGAAAAAGAACATTGCCCCAGTAAAGGCAAGCAGAAGCAAATGGGGTGGATGGGTTGTGTGGTATTTTGTTTGAGTGAACTGAAAAGTTCAAGTTAGACTATTTAAGAAACCCTCATCCCTATGCTACTCAGGCAGGGTGGGGCCTGATGAGTGGTCTATGATAAAACTCATTGGAAGCTGGCGCCCAGTCTTAATTCTACTACAACTGACTCCTCATTAGGGTCGAGCATGTTTCATCTTCAAAGAAGACCAGACTCATCTCTAGCCAGAGAGCCAGTGGCGTCATTAACCCAGTTTTACAGGTAGCCATGTTCTCTGCCGCTGAAGAGCCTTTCATCCTGCAAACTCAAAGGGTTTGGCTTCTCCCCATGGTGTAGATGGGGAAACTGAGGCCAGGGTAGCCATGATATTAACCTAAAGTGACCCTGCTTGGTAAAAAAAAAATGGCAGCTTTCCCCAACTCTTGAGGCTATGCTCTCACGTACATTTTGCCATAGACTTATCCCACTTTGGCTATATTCACCCCAGAGAAAACCAACCAGTATCCTATCCCTAGTTCCACCTTCCATAGGAAATTACAACTTCTGCCAAAGACTTCTATTTCTTCTCTCAATTTCTTTCAAACACTTCTGACCATGTCATCTCACCACTCAAACTCCAGTGACTTCCTGTTACCTCCAGGATCAAATATAAAATGTTCTGTTTGGCATTTAAAGCCTTTCACAACACGAAATAACAAAAAGTAAAGTGAGCAGAACAAAGAGAATGTTGTATATGGTAACAGCAATATTATTCAAAGAATAATTGTGAACAACGAAGTTTGAGTACTATAAATACTGAAATCAACTATAAAGGACCTATGAAGGAAGATGCTATCCACCTCCAAAGAAAGAACTGATAAATAGAAGTATGTGTAGTGTGGTTTTAGATATATTTATAAATCTGTGTCAAATGGCACCTTCTCTAATGCACGGTGAAAAGGGAGAGAGTGAGACAGGAACTTAAAATGTAACAAAAAAATTTTAAATTAAATTTAAAAAATAATCAAGCCTTTCATAGTCTGGGCCCTTCCTACCTTTCCACATGTCTTACATTTTATTCCCCTTCAAACACTTGATGATCCAACTCTGTTGGCCTGCTGGCTGTTCGTTTAACAAGACACTCCATCTCTAGACTCTGTACCTTTTCCCCCAAGCCTGGAATGCTCTTCGGTCTCATCTCTATCTACTGGCTTCCCTGACCTCTTCAAGACTCAGGTCAAATTCTGCCTTCTGCAGAAGGCCTTTCCTAGTTCCCCCTACTATGAATGCCTTCCCCCTGAGATGACCTTGTATCTACTCTTCATATATCTTGCATTGTTATTTGCATATTGTTTCATCTGTTAGAAAGTGAACTCCTTGAGGGCAGACCATATTTTTTGCCCTTTTTTTGTATCCCTAGCACTTGGAACCTGGCATATAGTAAGTGCTTAATAAATGCTTCTTGATTCACTTATTCCTCTCCCATGGCTGTGCAACTTTGGTCAAGTTGTTTATCTATCTCCTCACTGTATAGTCTTTTCAATCAATCAGGAGGGAACAGAACAGATATTTATTAATATTATATTCTATATTATATGCCAGACCCTGTTCTAATCTCTTTACAAATATTTGATCCTTGCAATAGCTCTGTGAGGTAGATAATATCTGCATTTTACAGCTGAAAAGTTTGAGGCAGACAGAGGTTAAGTGATTTGCCCAGGATCACATGACTATTAAGTGTCTGAAGCCAGATTTGAACTTAAATCTTTGTGATTCCAAGTCCAGAGCTCTTTCCCTTTCACTAGCTGCCTCAAGCAATCAGCAAGCATTTATTAAGCACTTACTATGTGGTAGCTCCTCTGCTAAGTGCTGGTGATAGAAAGAAAGGCAAAAATGTAAAAACAGCACCTGCCTTCAAGGAGCTTACATACTAATTGGGAAGACAATACATAAATAGGTACATGTACAAGAGATACAGAGTAGAAGGAAGACAGTCTTAGAGAAAATGGTTCAAATGACTGGGGGCACTGGGAGCCTATATAGCCTCAGAATCTACCTCTTTCACCACCTTCTTTGGCATTCACACTATAAAGAGAGTCTTTGTATGAGGATGAAGACTCAGCTTTTCCCATCAGATGCTCTTGGCTATAGAAATGTCACACAGTTATGACAGTAACAATCATAATGTATTGTTAGTAATTATCAGCTACCAAGATTCCTGCCTTGGAAAGCCAACCACCCATTAACAAAGGAGGCAGCCTGTTCTAGTGGACATAACCCCATCGTGGGAATTCTTGAGACTCACTTCTTGTCCCAGCTCAGTCAGAGTCAACCAGCAAAGCAGTAGCAGAGCTCAGAATGCTCTCACAGTGGTTTGTGCCAGCCCTGGAGTTGAAATTTGATGACTGAGGGTGGGAATATTAGTTTTACCACTTAACTCTGTGACCTTGGGAAAGCTGCTTAGTCTCTCTGGGCCTCAATTTCCTCATTTGTAAAATGAAAGGGTTCAACGAGATGGTCTCTAGATCCCATGATCTTATAAACTTTAAAGCATTTTTTTTTTAATCCTTTTGAAGGCCTGGAAAAAAGGGTTTCATGAATGTGCTTCACAGTGGTTTTAATATTCACCGACACATTCTAGTCACCAGGTTTTGAATCACATTTCTCTAGAAAAAATATAACATTTGGTCAAATAAAAGAGGTCAAAGTAAAAAGATGCTTTACTGGTCGTAATGATGGTGGTGATAGTTATGATATAGTTTGAAAAGACTGAAAGTAAGACAGAGGTAATCTGTCAGGTTGAAAGTAGAAGGAGAAAATGTCCTAGCAAAAATTCTTCAAGACTGCTTGTAGGTACCTCGATTTGGCCTGTGAGGTAACCATCCTTGCCCCTGGAAGTGGTTCCATCCAGGCTCTGTAGTGCAGGAGGCTCTGATTTCTTTCTCTATTCTCTGTCAGTATTGTATAACCAGATCCAGTTTAGTAGCATGACCATCTCAAAGTCACCAACAAGAGCCAGAAAATTTTACGTGGTCCAAGTTTCTTCCCAATCATATGGAACTGAAAGTGATGCTGACACAGGGGAAGGTGAAGAGAAATTTGGAACAGAACTGACACATTCAGGAAGGTCTTCTAGAAGACACTCTGGACTCCCAGTAGCCTTGGTGCCAGCCACTAGGCAGGACACACATTTGCTTTTTCTGCCTTCTGTTTGGTAGCATGTCTTCTGTTTGCCATAGTCTAGAAAAATATCCTGATGAGGCAGAAAAACAGGCTTTGTGTCTCTGGGGGTTTCTTCATCTATGCTAATTTAGTTCCACCCAGACCTGAGCTGTGGAGTGACAGAGCTGCCTCAACACCAAGCCCCATGAGTGCATATGTGTCTGGGTGCTCATGCTCCCCCAGGTTTCCCTTCTGAGTGTGCATACTCAAGCTTCTCTGGGCTTGGGTGGTGAGTGTGGATGATAGTGTGTTTGTTAATATAGGATGTGTGTTTGTTTTGATTTTATTGTATGAATGTGTGTGCTTTCGTAATGTTTCTGTGTATGTCTCTGCTCATGTTGTGTATGTCTACTGATGTTTCTCTGTGTATTGCTTGTTAGGCATGGAACTCCATTGTGTTTTTGTATGTATTGTATGTTTTTGTGTGCATTGTGTTCTGTGTGATGTCTTAATAGAGGAGATGAACAAGTTTTACTGCTTTCACTGCTGCGTCAGGTAGCCAGGCCAGGTAGATCTGTCTGGGGCGTATGGGGTGAGGTTTGGCCAGGTCATGACAGGGAGAGGCACTTTTTTCCCCCCTCTCTCATCAGGGAGGAATTAAAGATGCTTCCATATCCTGAGAGCAAAACCAGCCTCTGCTGTCTTTGGGAGTCCTTACTCCTCTTTCTTTCTTTCTTTCTTTCTTTCTTTCTTTCTTTCTTTCTTTCT
>NW_020940358.1:30083789-30186289 GCF_900497805.2 Vombatus ursinus
TCTTTCTTTCTTTCTTTCTTTCTTTCTTTCTTTCTTTCTTTCTTTCTTTCTTTCTTTCTTTCTTTCTTTCTTTCTTTCTTTCTTTCTTTTTTTTGTGAGGCAATGGGGTTAAGTGACTTGCCCAGGGTCACACAGTAAGTGTAAAGTGTCTGAGGCTGGATTTGAACTCAGGTCCTCCTGACTCTAGGGCTGGTGCTCTATCCATTGCATCACCTAGCTGATGCCTCTTTTTTTCTTTCTTTATGAGCAAATTGTATTGTGCATCACCCAGACCCACGTGATTGCCCCTTTGCTCTTGGACCCAGTAAGGATAAGAGAAGTAAGCAGAGGGTTCCAAGATCCAATCCCCACTGGGGTCTAACTTGAAATCCAGTCGTGTCTTAAAGACTTCTACTGTGATGGACAACTTTAATTATTCGGGAAATTTTTCCTTATAGTTAGCAAAAAATCTGACTGCCTGCATCTACTCATTCTGTCCTCAGGGGCCAGGAGTTTAATTCTTTTTCCATGTAATAGCCCTTGACATATTTGAAGACAGCTATCATTTGCCTTCTGAGGCTTATCTTCTTCAGGCCAACTATCCCTATTTCCTATAATTGATCCTCATTTGCCGAGCCTTATCACTGTCCTGGGCACCCTCATCTGGACATAACTGAAGTTTGTCAGTTTCTTTCCTAGAACTTGGTGCCCAGAATTAAATGCAGTGCCCTGGACATGGTCTGACAAGAACAGAGAGCATTGGGACTGCCACTGCCTTGCTTCTGGATGCTTTATTGTCCTGTGGACAATGTGAGCTTTTAGGCTGCCATGTCACACTGTGCGCTCATATCAGTTTGCCATCTTCTTAAATCCCAATATCTTTTCCACATAAACTGTTGTTTAGCCATGCTTCTCAATCCTGAACTTGTAAAATTGATCTGTTGATCCCAAATGATGATCTTTACATTTATCCCTAATTAATTCTATCTTCTTAATTTTGGCCTGTTCTGACTCCATCATCTGCTGTGTTGGCTATTCTACTAGCTTTGTGTCATCCATAAAGTTGATAGGTTTGTATGCCTTTATCCAAGTTGTTGATTATAATATCTGTCCTCCCTACCCCACAAAGATGTTAATAGAGATCAAATTATATAATGACTGCACATCACAAAAAGCTTTATAAGCATAAAGTATTATTATTATTAACTCTACAACATAATTTTCATCCTGACTGTAGCAGAGTAAACACTTGGCTTCTAGGCTTCGTGAGAGGGAAAGGGAGAAGTCCTATTCTCTGAGGTGGAACCTCAGAGTTCCCTATTCCCAGTCCTGTTCTCTCATCATGAAATAACACTTCCCTTTTGACTTCACACACATGAGTGTAAGACACACATGTGTATGTTGGAGATAATGATAGCTCCATTTGTTTTGTGAATCTTGACTCCTGAAAGAGGGATTCAGAGGAAACTTTTTTTTTTTTAAACATGAGGTAGGGGGCTGCTAGGTGGCGCAATGGATAGAGCACCAGCCCTGGAGTCAGGAGGACCTGAGTTCAAATTTGGCCTCAGGCACTTGACACTTACTAGCTGTGTGACCTGGGCAAGTCACTTAACTCCATTGCCTAGACAAAAAAACAAACAAACAAACAAACACAAAAAAAGATGAGGTAGAAACTCCCAGGTTCTATCCCAGAATGTCCATGTACCTTCCCTTTCTGTGTCTCAGTTTCCTTCCTTTGTAAATTGAGAATGATCAGGTTTTCTTCACAATCTGATTCACTATTTATATGATCCTTAGGAAGGAGGTCTCTGAAAAACTATGCTGAAAAGAATTTGTAATTAGATTACTGATTGATGGACACACCAAACATTAGCAATTACTTAACCTTACCTAGAGTTTCAGAATGAATACTTCTAAGGAAATTGAGAACAAGTACTGCAAAGTCCAGTCCAGTTGTGCCTAACAGGCTTGAAATTGTAAGAGATATCTTTGTTTTTTTCATCTTCTTTGTCTTTCATATCAATAAGCACCTCTTATTTATTCTTCCTTTGAACTATCTCTCAAATTCCTCCTTTCCTCATCATGCCCTCTATTCAGGTCCAGGCTCCCATAACTACTTCTTCTTTTTTTTTTTTCGTAACTGCTTAACTTTCCCGTTTCACCACTAGTTTCTTCCTCCCTTTAATCCATCCTGAATACAATTGTTTTATTTTTCATAACTCCTCTGCTTAAGAAGAATGGCTTCTTGTCCATTTGATTGAAAATGAACTACTTTGTGTGGCATTCAAGACTCTCCAAACATCAACTAGTCCTACATTATCCATTCAACTTGGTCTCATACTGTTTCCAGATACAAATCCTTCACACTAGTCACCCTATTGTCTCGCTCATACACCACACTTACTTCTGCTACCCAAGGTGGTACCCTTTGTCTGGAACATTCTTCCTGCTCTATCTTACAGGTCAGTGCTCAGCTTAGTATCCATCTCCTCAAAACCTCTGCTGCCTACTCCAGCCCATTATTTCTTGCTTTGAATTTCTATAGTTCTTATCATCTGTATTGCATTCTCTAATACTTGGTTATATACTACTTTGTATTGTTTTCTAGTTGTCTCTCCAACTCCACCTTCCCCAACATAAGGTTACTAATGTGCTTCCTTGTAATTACATCCTCAAGAATGCCCCCAGTTTCAGGGGACTTCTTGACTCTGGGGTCCTAGAAACAACTTGTGACATAAAATCTCAGCATTTTGCAGACACAGGATAGGCGGACAAGGAAGTGGACATGCTCAGTATACAAGAGGTAGAATAGGGGTTAATAAGTGGCCAAAGGAGAAGGAAGACCGGTCTCTAGATTGAAGGGCAATTACAGAGTTTCCATGGCAGCTAGAGACTAAATTCAATTTAGCATGTATGTATTAAGTGCCTGCTGTATGCAGAGTATTAAACTGAGCACTGGAAAATGTAATACAGAGTTTAAGTAAGACATAATCCCTGCCTTTATGTAACTTGTAGGCTTCTGAGGGACATGATGCATACACAAGAATACCAGTGGAGTATCTCTTTCTGTCTTTGATCTTTGTCTTTTCCATGTGACCAACCCCTCTTCTCTTTTTGTTATATAATTCTTTGATGACATCCTTTACCCCAGTTATTCAGAGTTCCTCAATAGTTATATGTTGCAGCCTTTTCATACCTACCATGCATCCCTTTCCATTATCGTCTGTGTGATGTTGCTCATTTTTGGTTTTCTGTAGAGGTAGTGGTATTTCAATAAGATGAATAAAATATTTATGTTGAAAGAATGAACCTTTGGCCCAGGGTGTAGGATGGATAGGGAGCCAAGAGGAACTGGCTTGAGGTTCCCCAAGCCTTTCTGCCAGCTGCAATGTGACCTGGGATATCTAGGCTGAAGCTGCCCCAGCCTCAAGTCCATCCCCATGCCCAAGAGAGGAAAATAATTGAAATTCCAGGTCCATGAAGCCTGTTCCGGCACAGTGACTAGAATATTATGCCAACTTGGATCCAACAGTTGTGAAGTTTGGATGAGTCAAAAAAGGCTGTTGCCAATGATTGAGCAGGAAGTGAAATTTCTGTGTGGCTTGTAAGCCTTCTAGGTCATGGCAGAATACGTTTCTCTGGGGCTGGGGAAACCTGTGATCGAAGTAGTGAGTTGGATGCCCAAGAAACCCTTCATGAGCAAACTGTCACCAGAAAGAAAAGCAAAATTTCTCAGAATCTTCCAATTTTGAAAGGTCTCTCCTAGCCAAGGGAATGGGTTAGGAAGCAGAAGGAGACCAAGGCCAAGGCCGACGTGCTAATTGTCATTAGCATGGTATTCCTAGTGTTTACTGTCAATGTGAACACTGACTAGAGGTACCATTAGGTGGGACTAGTGTTCCAAGAGACTTCTGGCCAGAACTGTCAGAAACTCTACAGTGAACAGGGCATACAACTCATTTTGGACCCCATGACCAGTGTTCATCTATTTGACTGATGGTTTTCTCAGTATACATCCTCTTTGAGAATATAATCACTGACTTCCATGTTTGGGAGCATCCCTGAGCCAGTCCAATAATCTATTAGTCATCAGAATATAACTTGAGGAGGGGTAACTCAAGTGCCTTTCTTGTCAGTAATTCGGATACTGCTCTATTTCCAGGGCTTCTCAAGTGGGGCAGCAGAAGAATCAAGGGAGAAAACGTAACTTGATGTAAACTGCATTTGAAAGGAAGCCCCATTCTTTACTTAAAAATTTCTTTTGGTGCTAACACATTTGATGTCCTTTATTTTATTACCTCCAGTGAAACTGTGCAGTGTTGCTTTGGGAGAAGTTCAGTTTTTGACTCCCCAAACTGGAAAGCTTCAGAATTCCTTTGCAAGTTAAAGGATACTTAAAATTCCATGTTACCCCTTCAGAATTCAAGTGAATTCAAGGAAATAAACTATATGATGGGCTTCTCGGAAGAAAAGATGAAAAAGAAAAAGGGAAGGAAAGAAGAAGGGGGCATTTACTGTTATGGGAAGTTTAGGGTCAGTAAAAGTATTTTGCAGTTTCCCAAAGGCAATCCAGCCCTTTCTTTTCCTCCTTTTCAACTCTGAGCCCAGCTCATTGTTCATCTGCATTATTTGTCCCAGTAAATACTGTTGTATATGCTCTATAGGGGGTCCCTTTAGATGCATGTGAAATCTGGGCAACATACATTTGGCTTTTCCTGTGTGGATGGACATGCCAAATTTCTTTGGGTGATGTCAGATGTCTTCCTAAGGGCAGCTAGATGGCACAGTAGATGGAGTGCTGGGACTCGAATCAGGAAGACTCATCTTGATGAGTTCAACTTTAGACTCAGACACTTACTAGCGGTGTGACCCTGGGCCACTCACTTACCCCAGTTTATCTCAGTTTCCTCAACTGTAAAATTGAGCTAGAGAAGGAAATGGCAAAACCACTCCAGTATCTTTGCCAAGAAAACCCCAAATGGGGTCATAAAGAATTGGACATGACTGAAATGACTGAATAATGAAATGTCTTTTCTTGAATTGTCTTGGGGTCTGATACAAACAATACTAGTATTATGCACAAAAAAAGTGCATCTGTTCATAAGGAATCCCTTCTTGAGCTGTACTGTGTATTGGAGTTCCTCCATTACAAAGCAAATACTTTGGGTAAACATCCCTGCTATATATACTTGATCCAATTCTACTGCTTTTCTCATCTTTGTACTCTTAATGTTGTTTATATGTCTTCTGTGAGCACCTCAGGGACTGTGATATTAGAGTCCAAGTGTGCTGGTTCCATTATCTTTGATAGAGAAAACAGTTTGTTGTAGTAATTTTTGCAAATCTTTTCCATTTTCCTTCTGTTTGTAGTCCTCTTTTTGTTTTCATCCTTGAATGCACTTGGGATGACTTTGCTTGCCAAACTTTCTTTAAACTAGTTTTTATTTTCTATTGTTTCTCTTTTGTTTTATGAGACAATACTGATCCTAATCACCTATCATCTTTCTTAGTAAGATTTTATAAAAGAATTTATATTCAAACCTGGAGTAGCCTTTGGAAGCCCTCTCCCCTGGTTTAACAAATCAAATGTTTGCTCAGGTGATTTTTTTTCTTTTTTTTTTCCCCATGGTCTTGTAACAATGAATTTACATTACTTTAACTTCTGGATGAAATTTTTATAGCTAATATTGATGTCATTTCTGTTTTCTCTTTCCCATTTTTATTTTTCAGTGGATTATTTAAATCGTTCAGGGTTAATCTTTTCAATTGTATGCTATGTCTTTTCCTCATCAATATTCTTTCTTCTTGTTCATTATAAATTCTGATTGTAGCTTTAATGATTTGATGGTCTGACTTGCACAGATAGCTGACTCAGGGATAACTCTCATGTCCATAAAAAATCTTTTCCTGTCTATTAAAATGTAGTCCATTCTACTCTTTCTAATTTTTTTGTGTGTTGACCATGTCTAGCATGTAGCATTTAACATTTTTTATTTAATACTTTATTTTCCCCCAATTACATGTAAAAATAATTTTCAACATTTATTTTTAAAATTGAATTCCAAATTCTCTCCCTCCTTCCCCACCCCCTCATTGAAAAGGCAAGCAATTTGATATGAGTTATACATGTGTATCCATGCAAAACACATTTCCATATTAGTCGTGTTGTAAAAGAAAATATAGACCAAAATAAAAGCCTAAGAAAAATAAAGTAAAAAAGTTTGCTTTGATCTATATTCAGACTCCATCAGTTCTTTTTCTGGGGATGGATAGCATTTTTTCATGGTAAGTCCTTCAGAGTTGTCTTAGATCATTATATCACTGAGAATAGCTGTCATTCACAGCTGATCATCTTACAATATTGCTGTTACTGTTTACAATGTTCTCCTGGTTCTATTCATTTCATTCTGCATTAGTTCATGTAAGTCTCTCCACACTTTTCTGAGAGCACCTAACTCATCATTTCTTATATCACAATAGTATTCCATCACAATCACATACCACAAATTGTTCAGCCATTCCCCAATTTCTAATTCTTTGCCACCAGAAAAGAGCTGCTATAAATATTTGGGCACAGTTCCAAATTGCTCTACATAATGGTTGAATCAGTTCAAAACTCTGCCAACAGTGCATTAGTGTCTCAATTTTCTCATATCTCCTCCAACATTTATAATTCTCCTTTTCTGTTCTATTAGCCGATCTAATAGGTGTGAGGTAGTAGCTCAGTATTGTTTTAATTTGCGTTACTCCAATCAATAGTGATTTAAAGCATTTTTTTTCGTATGGCTATAGGTAGCTTTGATGACTTCATCTGAAAAATGAGTTTGTATTTTTTTGATCGTTTGTTACTTGGGGAATGGCTTTTATTTTTACAAAATTGACTCATTTCTCTATATGTTTGAGAGATGAGACCTTTATCAGAAACTTGCTTAAAAAGTTTTGTCATAGTTATGATTGCTGTTTTTCCCTCCATCCTATTTTCTCCCTGTTTATTCTATTCTCTCTCTCTCCTTTTATGCTGCCCCTCCTCAAAAATATTTTGCTTCTGACTATTGCCTCCCCCAATCCACCCTCCCTTCTATGCTAACCACCACCCCCTTCTCTTATCCCCTTCCCCTCCTACTCTTCTGTAGGGTAAGATAGATTTCTACACCCAATTGAGTGTGTATGTTATTCTCTCTTTGAGCCAATTCTGATGAAAGTAAGGTTCAAGCATTCCCCATCTCTTCCCCCATCTTCCCTTCACTGTAATAGCTCTTTCTTGCCTATTTTATGTGAGATAATTTACCCCATTCTACCTCTCACTTTCCCTTTCTTCCAGTGTATTCCTCTTTCTCACCTCTTAATTTTATTTTAAAAGATATCCCATCATATTCAACTCACACCTGTGCCCTCTGTCTATATATACTCCTTCTAACTGCTCTAATAATGAGAAAGTTCTTATGAGTTGCAAGTATCATCTTCCCATGTAGGAATGTAAACAGTTTAGTCTTATTAAGTCTCTTATGATTTCCCTTTCCTGTTTGCCTTTTTATGTTTCTCTTGAGTCTTATATTTGGAAGCCAAATTTCTATTCAGCTCTGCTCATTTCATCAGGATTCTTGAAAGGCCTCTATTACATTGAATATGCATTTTTCCCCCTGAAGTAGTATCCGTTTTGCTAGGTAGGTGAGTTTTGGTTGTAATCCTAGTTCCTTTGCCTTCTGGAATATCATATTTCAAGCCCTCATATCCTTTAATGTAGAAGCTGCTAAATCTTGTGTTATCCTGACTGTGGCTCCATGATACTTGAATTGTTTCTTTTGGCTGCTTGCAGTATTTTCTCTTTAGCCTAGGAGCTCTCGAATTTGACTATAATATTCCTGGGAGTTTTCATTTTGGGCTCTCTTTTGGGAGGTGATCAGTGGATTCTTTCAATTTTTATTTTATCCTCTGGTTCTAGAATTCAGGGCTGTTTTCCTTGATAATTTCTTGAAAGATGATGTCTAGGCTCCTCTCTTGATCATGGCTTTCAGGAAGTCCAATAAAATTTTAAATTATCTTTCCTGAATCTGTTTTCCAGGTCAGTTGTTTTTCTAATAAGATATTTCACATTGTGTTCTTTTTTTTCATTCTTTTGATTTTGTTTTATTGTTTCTTGTTGTCTCATAGAGTCATTAGCTTCCACTTGCTCAATTCTAATTTTTAAGGTGTTATTTTGTTCAGTGAAGTTTTGTACCTCCTTTGCCATTTGGCCAATTCTGTTTTTTAATGAGTTCTTTTCTTCAGTGAATTTTTGTGCCTCTTCTTCCATTTGGCCAATTCTGCTTTTCAAGGCATTCTTCTCCTCATTGGGTTTTTATACCTCTTTTACCATTCGGTCTATTCTGTTTTTAAAGGTGTTATTTTCTTCAGTATTTTTTGTGCCTCCTTTACCAAACTGTTGACTCTTTTTTCATTATTTTCCTCCATCATTCTCGTTTCTCTTCTCAATTTTTCCTCTACCTCGCTTATTTGATTTTAAAAATCCTTTTTGAGCTCTTCCATTGCCTGAGACCAATTCATATTTTTCTTGGAGGCTTTGGAGGTAGGAATTTTGACTTTGCTGGCTTCTTCTGAGTGTGTGTTTTGATCTTCCTTGTCACCATAGTAACTTTCTATGATCAGAGTTTTTTTTTTTAATAATGTTTTTTGCTCATTTTCCTAGTCTATTTCTTGACTTTTAACTCCGTGCTAAAGTGGGGCTCTGCTTCCAGGGTGAAGGGCACACTGTCCCAAGCTTCAGGGGTTTTATGCAACTGTTTTCAAAGATACTTCTAGGAACATGTAAGTTTTTAGTTTTTCCAAAGTGGTATAATCTAAGAAGAGGTGTGTTTACTACTCTTCTGGCCTGTGCTTTGGTCTGTGAGCAAATACAAGCGTTCTTGTCTCTCATGGAACCCTGATGAGAGTCCCTGCTCCCCTACAGCCACAAACTGATATGCTAGTGCTCCTCCTCACCCTGGCACTGCCAACCAGGCCTGCGACCTGGATCTGAGTATGGGCAAAGCAACAGAGTCCTGCCCCCAATGCCAGCAAAGAGACCCCTGTAATCTCCTTCTGACTAGTTGTTTGACCCCCTTACCATCTGTGGGCTGAGAGCTTCAGAAGCAGCCGCTAGAGCTGCTGATTCATTTACTCCCAAGGCCTGCTTCTGGTTCGCTGGGGCCTGGTCTGTGCTGGTTTGGCCTGCGCTGGACTGTGCTTCACTCTCACCCTGGGTGACAGACCTTTCCTGCCAAACTTTTAAATTGTCTTGGGCTGGAAAATTGTTCACACCATTCTTTTGTGGGTTCTGCCACTCCAAGATTTGTTTTAAGGCATTATTTAAAGGTCTTTGCAGGCGTTTGGAGGAGAACTCAGGTGAGTCCATGCCTTCTCTTTGCTGTCTTGGCTCTGCCACTCCTAGCAATTTTTTTTTTTAAAGAAAATGTTTATGATCTAGAAATGTAAGACTTCTGCATAATCTGTAAGTCTTGAACACTCTCATTTCTTTTATTTGAGTCATTCTTCACATTTATATACCACTTTAATGTTTACAAGATGTTTACAACTGTGTGAAGTAGGTAATACAAATATAATTATCACTGTTCTACAAACTGACTATTTAAATGATTTCAACATTTAATGATTTAAACTGAGATCAAGTGATTTACCCTGAATCATACAGCCAGCAAATATTGGAGTCAGCCTGGAGCCCATATTCTGCCTCCATCATTCTTTCTACTACAACATAACCTTCTCCATTGAAATAGTTCAGGCAAGTGCTAACGAGGACCTGTACTAGGGTGGTTCCAGTGGGAATAGAAAAGGAGGGACAGATGTGGGAGACATTTGGGAGGGAGAATAACAGAAGAGCTCTACATGAGCACACGCACACATCTGCACACAGACCTCATCACTCGTACACACACATGCACACATACGTTTAATTCCAGTCTTCAGCTCGGTGGCTGGTGGAGCAGGGTTTTCCTGTTCAGCCTCCCTAGGGGTCAGGGTCTCTAGATTCAGCCAGAGTAGCAGGAAGAGCCAGCTTGGCCCTGTCCCCATACCCCCAACTTGGAGCAGGAAGGGAGAGAGGAAGGGTGGCCTGGGTGGGAGCTTTGTAGCAAGCATTTAATCACTGTGTTATGTACCCTCTAACTACCTCCATCTCCCAATAACATAAGCTCAGACTGACAGCCCAGGGTGACCTTCTGAAGCAGATGAGCAAGGAACAGAAGCAGAGCAGTATTAGATCTTGGCAGGCTATTCTTGTTCCAACTCCCTTTTAGTTAGAGATTTCAGCAATGTAGGTTCGTAGGACCATATATTCAGACCTGGAAGGGATTTTAAAGACCATACAGCCCAACCCCAACATTTTACAAATGAGAAACCAAGACTTTTAGGTGACTTTCCCAAGGTCACGCAGAGCCAGGATTTGAGCCTAGGCCTACTGACTCCAAATTTTTCACACGTGTTTCAGTTTCTTTCCCCCTTTCTGAGAGGGTAGGAAGTAAACTTTATGTCTAAGAAAAAGAAATTGAGTCCTAGCAGGAGAAAGTGACTTGCTCAGTGTCAAGTCCAGAGTCCATTAACAAAACCTGGATAGAACTCAGAAGCATAGATTCCCATTGCAGGTTCTTTTTGCGTTGACACAGCTGATGTGTTGTTAAACCGACGTATGTAAGGGGTCCAGCTTGGTTAAGGGTGTGGGCATCTCCAGTTGAGGGCTCCCACCAGTGTCAGATGAGACAGCCAGGCATCATTGTTCAGCTGGAGCAGTGACAGCCGCGATCCCTTGCCAGCAGAAGGAAGGCCACTGGGTGTTGCTGCCATTAAGCGGACATTCCCAGCAGATGTTCCGGAAGCAGTGTTCCAGGCCAGATGCTGCCAGGCTGTTTCCCATCACCCTAGAGTGGCCTCATCCTTACTCCTTATCAAAAAATCCACCCTCTTCTGTCCCTTTGAATAGACCACTTTGGCTTCTGGGATTGAGCTGCAGTGAGGGGCTGGTGTAAATATACTCACAGCTCCATCAGCTTGTCCCATCTGTTTTTTTTTTTTTCAGACCTCTCCCCAGGGTATTCCCATTTACGTTTTCCCCCTTCCTACTGTCCCCACCCCTGGGTCCTCAAACATTTGAATAGGAAGGAACAGTGTGTCATCCTGTCTCATTTCCTGGTGGCCCTGGGTTACTCTCACTTTACCCCCCTCCCCCACCCTACTCTGGGATTTGTAACTGATAACAGTTCTCAATTAGTCATTTCCAAAGTCAAATCTCCTATGATAGGACTTCTTAACCATTTTTTTTTTGTGTCATGGACCTTCTCCTTGGGCAATCTAGTGAAATCTATGGATCCCTTCTCAGAATAGTGTTTTTAAATGCATAAAATAAAATACATATGACTATAAAAGAAAGCAATTATATTGGAATACAGTTATAAAAATACATATTTTAGAAAGAGTTCTCAGGTTTAATCCTTCCCTCTGGAAACACTGCCTTAGTCTTCTACATTCTTCTTTAGCTCCTACTGGTGCTGAAAGTTGGAGGAAAAGAAGAATCCCATTTATGAAAATGATCTTTCAGGCCTAAGACTGAAAGGAGCTGGATTAGTTGGGAATGCACAGTATAATTTGTTCATTAGAATAATGACAAGAAGGAATAGGGAATCAAAGACAGGAGGGAGGGAAAAAATAGAGGGAGAAATCCAGGTGATAGTTAAGTGGTAGAATAAAGGTGGGGATTTACCCTAAGAAAGTACCACCCCTTGTTTTTCCTTCCTGGAAGGACCTGCCAGGCCAGCTTCATTCTCTACTTTTAGGCTCAGCCTTTGGCTTGTGGCCTTTAAGCTGCCTGGCCTCTAAGATTACTCATGATTAATTACTGTTGTTGTTATTTGCCTAGTGTGTGATACTGTACATTGGTCTTGCCCTTAGGGCCTAAAGGCAGAAAATGACACTTCTTCATGGCCCCTGGGAAGAAGATGCCCAGGCCTCTCTCTCTTCTTCCTCAAGATGGCATGTGAGCCCTTCTGCCAATTCTAGACTGCAGGCTGAGTACAAGTAATCATTGAATATTACTGCAAGAAGCCTGTCTAGTTTCAGTCCAGACCCAGAGATTCTAGTTTGAAATGGCCCAAGGAAGTCTAATCTAATAGTAGGTCACAGCCAGTATAGGAGCACTGGGTAGTCTTAGAGCTGACATGAAGTTTTAGGTCCACTCTTAAGTGTCCCAGACCTATTGAAAATACTCAATCCCTCATAAATAGACTTGATCCCTCAGCTGGGTCCTAAACTCTTTTCTCAGAAATAAACCTGATTAGGGATTGGGCTAGGCTTGACTTCCAGGTCTTCAGTTCTAAGCAAAAAGCAGACTTTATGTTGAGGAGTACTTCATGCATTCATGCATTCATCCCATTATGCAATCACTTGCCTAGAAGCCCTCTGCAGTAGGATAATCAAAGATAGTGGAGATCATGTTGGGTCCTGCTTGCCTCAGATAATAGGGCAGGGACAGGCTGTATCAAGGGTGTGCTGTATGACACACTTTTTAAGTTTAATCTGAATTATTAATATTTTCTCCATCACTTTCTTAAGTCTAGACAGTCAACAAAACAATAAATCAAACACTGGTTTGTAGTGTTTCTAAGGTGTAAATGTTCACCCACTGAAAATTTAATAATTGGCTCTCAAGGGCCAGCATAAACTGGCTCCAGCACACCTCTGGTCTGTACCCTCTGTCCTCTAGTACAAAGTTATTTTGGGGGGAGGGGCATCTCGGTGGCCCAGTGGTCGGAGCACAGGACGTGGAATCAGGAGGACCCAAGTTCAAATCCAGTCTCAGATGCTTACTAGCTACGTGACCCTGGGCAAGTCACTGAACGCTGATTGCCTCAACAAAACAAAACAAAAACAAAGTCATCTCAGCAGTTAGCATCCCACTATGTTCCTTCCCCCCACTTCCCCAGGACATTCTTGGCTCCCACGGTTGGTTCCTCCAAGCTTTGTCCATCTGCTCTTTACTTTATTATTACTAGTAGCCCAGAGTCAGAGAGACCTCAGATGACATCTAGTCTAACTTGTATTTTGATGGCAACTCCCTCAACAATACATTGAATCATTGATTCTTCAGCCTTTTCTTGAAGACCTCCAATAACCCATTTCCATGTAGGCAGACCTCTGTTAACGTAATACTGCTCCTCCTAATAATAATGCCTTTAAAACAGCAATTTCGGCTTACAGGGTATTTTCCTGTGAGGCTGATAGTATGAGTATTAATCACCCCCATTTTACAGAAGAAGGAGTAGGCTCAGCAAGTTAAATGACTTGGGTCACATAGGTACCAGAACTGGAACTCATATCTCAGTCCTCTGAGTCCAATTCTAGTCCTCCTTCTTTCCTACTGGGAAGAAAAACCAAGCCTTACTATTCCTTAATCGCTGTCTTTATTCCTTCTCTTTCCCCGGGGTGGAGGGGGCCAGCTGGTGGGAGCCCTGTGAGCTGTCCTTGGACTGGGCGCTGATTCAGCCAGTGGCTAAGGCAGCTCTGCTGGAAAAAATAGAGCACTGTTGAGTAGCATCTTCCATGGCAGCCTGTGAGCTAGGGTTCTCCCTGTAGCCAAGCCCCACTCTCCCACTAGCTAAGCAGCTGTCCTAGAGCTTTGTTGGAATTGATCCATCCAGCCCTAAGATGGAGAGAGCTGCAATCCTTATGCCCTTCTGGCCAGAGCAAGATTTTGCAGCCTTGCGCTAGTTAGCTGAGGGGACCTGGTCATAAAACTGAGGTTTTGGTGTTTGTTTTTGTTTTTAAATAGGATTATGTTACGATTGAACACTTGTCTCTTACAGGGTCAGGGAAAAAAAAATGCCCCTGCTATGGAAACTATCATCATTTTGGTTAGATTCATTTAAAGTGATTTTCATATGAAAAATTACTTTCTCTCTTCTTTTTATTCCTGACTTGAGCACTGTGGCAAGCTCGCCTGTCCCCTTGGCATCATGTGGCGGGAAATTTTGCAAATGGAAAAGCATCTTGGGAAATATCTGTCCATCCACTTTTCCCATCTGGCACATGAATTACTCTCTCCCTCCTTCCCCAATATCTTCCCCAACCCCTACCCATACACCCAAGCTGAGAATACATTCTCCTAGACGGATTTGACTAGATCTCAATGTTTAACTCCCACTGTGCTAGGGACTTTTTACAATTTTTTTATGGGGGCAGCGGGGAGGGTGGGAAACTCACAGAGGAATCCAAGATAAGATTCCTGACTCTGGGAATGTTACAGTCTTGTCAGTATTGGGTTTAGACATGTCCTATTGCTTTTATCCAGATTCTGAGACTCAACCAGGTGCTCAGTAAGGTTCTTCATTTACCTTGTCTTTGCCTTGGGACTTGCAGGCTCTGGTTCTATCTTCTAATCTTAGTTGTTGTAATAGTTACATTTCGAGAGAGTAGCTGAGCTGCCTCTCAGCTCGTGATCTCATTATTTGGCGGCAAGAGAGGGAACTAAAGTAGAAGGAGATTCCTTTTCCAAAGTCTCTCCAGAGTGAAAACCATGGGGATTCCACTCTTATTTCTCCCCCATGGGACATGGAGCTATGAGGGTGTCTGGAATGGTGGGATATCCGAGCTGGCTGCAGCTACATCTGATCTCTGTCTTCTCCTTACATCACTTTGGGGGTCTTGTGGTTAGATAACATAGTAGGGAAAATATCGTGTTAACGTCTAAGTGTCCCCCGGGTTGGACTCCCTCTCCTGTTACTGAGGAGGAATACAGAGCTCCTATATCAATCAGTCAGTCAGTACACATTTATGAAGTACCTTACAGGGTGCTAGGCACTGTGCTAAGCACTGGGGATACAAAAAGACACAAAGACAGTCCTTGCCCTCAAGGAGTTTACAATCTAATAGGGGAGACAGCATGCAAACAAATATATACAAAGCAAGCTATATGCAGGATAAATAGGAAATAATCAACCGAGAGAAAGCTTTAGAATTAAGAGGGGTTGGGGAAGGCTTCCTGGAGAAGGTGGGACAGGAACAGGCTTGCTGGAGTTCACCAGACGGTCACCACAGGCCTGCAGCAGGAAATGGGACTTGCACCTGGTTGTTTACTTCTTGTCTTAAGGGACCCTCCCTTTCCCTCTTCCTACCTCCCCCCCAACCCCACATGCAGATACACACCCCTCTATGATGTTTCCCTGGCTCTTGAAAGCCTGCTTTTTGTACCCCAACAGCCCTGGATTTTATCAGAGGGAGAACTCATGTTCCAAATGCCCTTAGTGGCTCAGAAGTTCTGTACCAGGACTCTATAAATGATAATGCAAACCCCCAGAAGCAGATTTTGTGTATCTATGAGGAGGGCTCTGTTTACTTCCTTGAAGTCTCAACGTATAACCAAAGTTGCAGGGAAAAGGCACCAGTCTTGATTTTAAGTTATAAGTGAGCTTAGTTTTAAGTTCTAATCAATTCTGTTTTGCCTTTGTCCCTGGGCTCCCCCTGAACCAATAACCACTTGGCTTGGGAGCATGGCTGCCTAAGGAGCCTTTCCCCAGCCTGGGCCTCTAATGACAAAGAAGAACCTTTGAATCTTGCAAAGTAGCTCCAAGCCTCCGCAAACTCCTTCCTGGTCAGCACACAGATTTTTTCCAGAGAATAGCCGCACACAGGAAAGCATGAATAGGGCATTTGCTAATGATTTCCTCCCACTCCTTCCCCAAGCAGGTTTAAAAATCATGTTGGGCTTTTCCTTCCAGATATGATTATGTGAATATAACATAAGAATGAGATTGGAAATCCTTCCAAGGGCATGGTTTCTTTGTGGTCATGAGCAAGTTATTTAATCTTTCTGAGCCTCAGTTTCCTGATCTGTAAAAGGGAGATAAGAATATCTATAGCATCAACCTCATAGGGCTGTTTTGAGCATCAGATGAGGTAATGTTTTGTTGATTAGTCACGTCGGACTCTTTGTGACCCTGTTTGGGGTTTTCTTGGCGAAGAAACTGGAGTGGTTTTGCCATTTCCTTCTCCAGCTCATTTTACAGTTGAGGAAACTGAGGCGAACAGGGTTAAATGACTTGTCCAGGTCAGCGATCTATCCACTGCTCCACCTAGCTGCCCAAGGTAATGATTAGCAAATATCAACTATTGTTGTTATGGAAAGTCAACCCACTCTTTTAAGACCATTTCTTTAAAATCTTTGGTGAGTATTCTAACTGAAAGTACTATCTTCCTACTCTAAATTCTCAACCTGATATAGCAGAAAGAGCAATGGATTTTGAATCAGAAAACTGGAGTTCAAGTCTTAGCTCCTCTACTTGCTAAACGTGGGACCTAAGGCGAATCGGCTCTCTAAGCACCAGTTTCCTCCTCTGTAAAATGGGGGTATTAATACTAATTCCATTTGCCTTGGTGTGAGAATCAAATGAGATGATAATATATGTAAAACACTTTACAGACCTTAAAAGTGCTGCAGAAATGTCTCTATTATTATTATATTATTACTACCACTTACTTGGCACTTACAAACACATACTACCAAACATGTATGTCTATGATCATAGATTTAGAATGGGGAGGAACCTGGTCTAACCCCTTCATTTTACAGATGAAGCCCAGAAAACTGATGTGACTTGCTCAATGTCATGCTAGGTCAGAATTTGAATTCAGTTCCTCTGATTCTGATTCTAACTCTAATTCTCTTGCCACTACATGGCTCTGCTTTTCTCTATGCCCAAATATTTAGAATTTACCCTTCTTTTTCCACACTGGCCATGAGATCCAGATCCCAGATTCCTAAAACAAAAGGAGTATTCCTTCATGAAAATGTAGGGTTGGAAATCTGTTTTCTAGGGGCAGCTGGGTGGTGCAGTGGATAGAGCACTGGCCCTGGTCCTTCTGAATGAAGGACCTGAGTTCAAATCCAGCCTTAGACACATAACACTTATGTATGACCCTGGACAAGCCACTTAACCCCCATTGCCCAACCAAAAAAAAAAAACCCAAAAAATAAAAAAAGAAATCTGTTTTCTAAGGTAAGGTTCATGGGGGCAGGACTGTATGTTTTGTCTCCCCTGGCATCTAACAGATATAATACTTTGCTTATGGTAGCAACATTAGTACTGATAAAGAATTGACTTTCCAAGAAGTATGCAAACTGAATTGTGCTTCTTATTTTGGGATTGGGCTCAGGAGGTGATGGAGAGATAGAGTCATGGGATTGATACATGATGTTTTCTGTACTTTAATTCTATTTTTTATTAGAGTTTTTTATGAATATGTCTCATTTCCCTTACTAAATTGTTAAGTTCTTTTAGAACAGAGACCACATCCTCCTCCTCCTCCTCCTCTTTCTTCTTCTTTTGAGGCAAATCAGGGTTAAGTGACTTGCTAGTCACACAGAGTCACATACCTAGTAAGTGTCTGAGGCTGGATTTGAACTCAGGTCCTCCTGACTCCAGCAGTGGTATGCTACAGAGACTGTATCTTATGTTACGTCTTCCCCAGTACCTAAATCATTGCTTTGAATATAGTGGGCCTTTAATAAATATCAGTTAAACTCTACTGAATAATATATGAGTTGGTGTTAGTGTGCCTTCTTTCACTTAACATTCAGAGGCATGGGGACTGAGGTCTTTGAATAAGAGGATTGCTGTTCTTCCTGAAATGTCAAATGTTCATTCGTGTATGGTAAAATGACTGGATACCAGTCAAGAGCAAACTCAGTAGCATCGACTCTCCCGATGAAAAGGGAGGATCAGAATGTGACTGCCCGCTTCACCTCAGAAAGACAACTGTGGAGTTAGAAACATCCAAGATCTTCCCCAGCCCTGGCCCTCTGACCTCCCAGTGGGGGACAATCCCAAAACAGGCACAGAGGTTGTTTTCTGAAGAGGAGGAGGGGCAGGATGCTTGCTAATAAATTAGAGGCAGGAACAAGAACAAGATCAGAGCAGACCCCTCTATTTTTTCCCTTATAGCCTTCAGCCTCAGGAAAAAAAGAAATACTTCAGAGTAAGTACATTTGGAAAGCCAGCTACTTTTTTTTTTTTAAATAATCAGGCCTGGCTCTGATGATAATGTGCCAGGGCCTAGGAGCTAGACACAGACAACAGAATTCAATTCAACAGACATTTGCCAAGCACCTACTGTGTGCAAGTTATTTTGCTGTGACATGAAGCCTGCAGGCAGCAGCAGTCTGCCAGTTATAGTTGAGAGATAGGGGAATCTTTTCATAAAACAAAAGATTTCCCTCATTCTAAGAATAAAAACTCCTAGGGCAGCATTTTCTAGAGGAGAAACAGAGCTCACTTGGACTGGCAGCAGTCTCTAGTCCTATCTAACAGTCTCTGCCCCAACCAGACCAGCCAGTACAGTGCATTCAGGCACTATTCTGGGTGTTTGTGGTGTACAGATAGATGAGAGGCATTAGGAAGAGACTGGTGCAGAATGAGATAAAGTGGTAGTGTGGAATCAGCTAGTCCATCCTCCTTTCTCAATTTCGTACACTGTAGTAATCATGAGAAATCTCCAGAAAGAAGGAAGAGCTGAGCTTCAAGCAGGAACTTACTCATCTACAAGATTCTGGTTTAGACCCGACTCAGGCCAGTCAAAATGAGACACTTGTAGGTCAGATGGTAGTTGACAAAAAGAGATTTATTTAGCCATAGCAGAAGAAGGACATTTGACAAGCATAGCCACTGAGCATGCCTTGAGTTGATTCAGCAGAGTGAGGTTCCCTTGCCGTGTCACGCCTTGTCATGATCCACCAGCCAGGTATCAGATGGCCCCAGGAGCTCCTTCTGGCTGCCTTGGTCTCCCATGAAGAAGTGATATCAACAGTCTGAGCCTTGAGCTCCCTAAGCCAAGCACATCTTAAGGAAAGTCTTAATACTTTTAAAAAAAAAGAAGAAGAAGAAGCTTAACTTGCCTTTAGTGGGTAGGAGAGATGAGATAGTGCTGGATTGATATAGTGTTCCTGTCTCAGGATTTCTTAACTTTTTCTGTGTCATTGACCTAGTGAAGCCTATGGATCCCTTCTCAGAATGGCATTAAATGTACAGTATAAAATACATAGTATTAGTATTCTGAAGGAAACCAATTATGTTGAAATTCAGTTACCAAAATATATATTTTTAAAGCCAAGTCAACAGGACCCCAAGTTTAAAGAATTCAGGTTCTGCCCCCATGGAAAATAATGTGTCTGTCTTTGGAGGTTAGGATTCTGTGTTGTTCTGTAACAATTAGCTTGGGCTTTTAACCCATTCAAGGGTTTTTATCTCTTTCAGAGACAGATTCACCCACTTCTCTAGGAAAAGTAATGTGATGAAGATTAAATTTAATAGGGACGAATGTAAAGTCTTGCACTTGCAAAAATAAACTGCACACATATAGAATGGGGGAGACGTGAGTGTCTAGAAATTCATGTGAAAAAGTTGTAATGTGGCAGCCAAAAAAACCAATGTGATCTTCAGCTGCATTAATAGAAGTAAGTTCAGTACCCAGGATGAGGAAGGCGCTGGTCCCCTTGTAGTCTATCCCACTCAGAGGACATCTGGAGAACTGTTCAATTCTGGGCACTACGTTTTAGCAAGGACATCTACAGCTTGGAGTGTATACACAGGAGGGCAACCAGGAAGGGGAGAAGCTAGAAACCAGGCTGTGTATGAATTGGAATTCCATATGTTGATGGAAGGGTGGGTGTGGGGGGGACAAGAGAGCAGTTTTTAACTAGCCGAAGGGCTATGCTGGGGAAAAGAGATTAGTCTTGTTTTGCTTGGTGGGAGCTATGGAGAGGCAGGTTTCTGGTCAATATAAAGAAAAACTTTTTAACAGAGCTAGGGGCAGCTAGGTGGTACAGTGGATAGAACACTGGTCCTGGAGTCAGGAGAACCTGAGTTCAAATCTAGCCTCAGACACTAGCTGTGTGACCCTGGGTAAATCATTTAACCTTCCAGAACCTCCCAAAACAAAACGGAGCTGTCCAAAAATGGAATGGACTGTTTTTAAGGGTATTGAGGTCCTCATCACTGGAACTTCATTTGTTAAGGGTGTTTTAAACTGGATGTGTGCATGAGTTGAGTTAGATGGCCTCTGAGGTCTCTTCAGGTTCTGCATGAATAAGGTAACCAGGTAGGTAATAGGCAGAAGGGAGACTTTGAGGGTGTACTGTGTTGACAATTCTGTTCTCGTGTGATCATCACCAAGCTATAGCTGCCATCCTGGCTCTCCTGATGGACTGAGTCAATTTCTCTCCTACCCATCAAATTCAGGATTATTTGCTTCTATAATTTCTGATACCCTCAGGCATCTGGAAGTGCTGGAGTGAAGGAAAGTAAAAGATACAGCCTTATGGAAGAGCACACTGGTGGGTAGAGGGCTAGGAGCAGACTTATTTCAGTTTCTTTTTCTAACTTCATTTGTCTTTCATGGCCTACTATCTCTCTCCATATACTTGAAATACATAAGACCATGGATTTTTCTGAATTTTGGAGGTAACTTGTCTGATAGACTGAATTATCTGGATTTTTGAGGTGATGAGTGCATTATATCTTATGGTTTTTTTAATTTTTTCATTGGTCAGAGAGAAGGAAAGTTGATTGCCTGATTAGGTAGGAATATGGGCAGAATACCCTAACATCTGCTGCACAATCATGATTGGCTGAGATAGAACCTGGGATTATAAAATTAATGAATGAGTTTAATCCACATTTCCCAAATGCACAAAATCCACAATAGTCCTGGGCCTTCTGAGCTGGAGAGGATCATGGACCAAGTGAAGCCTGGGGAAAACTGTGACTGGATTGAATAGCTTAGCCAAATTTAAGAGCCAACTAGTCTGGGACTGGGTGTGGGTTTTTTCTTTTAATTCATATTTCTAATGACCTTACCCAGGCATATTATTTCTGAATTTGTACAATCTCATTTTCCTTATAAATTCTAGAAAACAGATTCTCTTCATGATTATATGGAAACAGTGGAGGAAAAGGGAGAAAGGGAGTGGATGCCAGAATGAGGCATTCAGTTAGGGCATCTGTGGCAAGAGGAGGAAAGAAGATTAGGGACTGAGTGTGGCAGATCTCTGAACCCAGAGAACCAAGCAGGCTCAGGCAGAACAGTCCAGGAGGGTCGGTTCTTTGGATTGGAGTTTAGACATTCAGGGAAGTCTGAAGCCAAAGATGGTTTCCCTATATCAGTTCTAATATTCCCAGAGAACTGACTTCCATGTCTGGATCCTTTAAAGGTTTATAGATTTAGAACTGGAAAGGACCTTGGATACCATTTAGTTTAACTCCCTGTTTTACAGAGGAGGAAACTAAGGCCCACAGAGGTTAAGCGTCTTCCCCAAAGACACGTAACTATGTTTCAGGGACAAGATTCAAACCCAAGTCCTCTGATGCCAAAACCCGTGCTCTTGAGATTGGACCATGATGCCTCTCATAAGAACAGCCCATAAATGAGTTGATTGTGTAATGACAACCCCCTATTTTGTGACCTAGTCCCCAGAGTTTGCAAGTAAGAATAGTAATAAAATTAGTTTGAGGAATATGTCATAGACATTGAATTTAGAGCTGGTTATTTGTTATTCAGTCATATCTGACTCTTCATGACTTCTTTTGGGGTTTTTTTTTCTTGGCAAAGATACTGGAGTGGTCTGCTAATTCCTTCTTCAGATCATTTTACAGATAAGGAAACTGAGGGAAATGAGGTTAAATCACTTACCCAGGGTCACACAGCTAGTAAGTGTCTGAGGCGAGATTTGAACTTACAAAGCTGAGTCTTCCTCATTCCAGGCCTGGAGCTCTATCTGCTGTGCCATTTAACTGCTTTGTACTACTTGGAGGAGACCTTAAAAGTCATCCTGCAAATTCCTTCATTTAGTAAATATGGGAACTGAGGTGTACATATACCTAAATATTGGTACTGCTCATTGACTCAGGTCCTTCAATGGAATTTGAGCTTAGAAACATTTCCTCTGCTGCTCTTACCTTACATATTAGTGCTCATCTCCTCTCTGCCCAGTAGGCTATAATGCCTTGGGGGAAGGGACTGTTTTGTCTTTGTATCCCCAGTATCTAGCACATAGTAGGCATTTCACACATGCTTATTAGTTTGGGTTGTATTGGCTTCACCATCTAATACTTTAAAAGGGCCTACAGAATTTACTGGATGCAGTTCCTATCTGCCCTCTAAAAATTTATAGTCAGAGAAGACAAGCCAGATGAATACAATCTGTTTTCTTTTATAATGGATTTTTAAACTCTGATTTTATTTTCTTGGAGTTATAGTATAGAGGTGGTTTATGGTATATGTTTAGAAGAGCTTGAGAGCTATTATATTTTTACTTACAGGAGAAAAGATTTGAATCTTTCCATGAAGGACGGGAAGGGAATGGAAAAAAATCACTCAGTGGAGAAAAAAAGGCGGTAGAATTTGAGTTTGGGGGTGTTTGGGTCAATCCTTCTTTAGTTTCCTTGCAGCCTTGGGAAGAAGTGGGCTCCCAGCCTTGCTCACCCAAGTCTTAGTGGAGTCTTCCCACCCTGGGAGTTCTTTTTGGAACTCAGAATGAGATTGAACCCTATGATAGTGTTTGGGCCTTACAGCAAGCATCCTAGAGCTTGAGAGTACAGACTAAAGCAGGTGTGTGTGTGTGTCTGTGTGTGTGTGAATGTATGTATATGCACACATTTATATGTGTACAATGTGCACATATACATACATCTCTATATAGCTATGTCTATATTTACATATGTGTAGATACACACATCTACATATATACATATCTCTATACATGTCTATGTCTATATCATATATATCTATGTCTGTATTTCTGTCTCACTTTCTCTCTATCTATCTATCTATCTGTCTGGCAACTAGGTGGTGCAGTGGATAGAACACCAGGTGTGGAGTCAGGAAGATTTGGGCTCAAATCTGGCCTCAGATAACTTACTAGCTGTGTGACCCTGGGCAAGTCACTTAGACCCTATTTGTCTCAGTTCCTCATCTGTAAAATGGGAACAGACTGGAGAATGAAATGGCAAGCCACTCCATTATCTTTGCCAAGAAAACTCCATGGTCAAAGTTCATAGGGTCGGGAAGAGTAGGACATAACTGAACAACAACCACATATGTGTACCTATGTGTGTGTATTTGGATATGACTAATCTGGGAATTTGTTTTGCTGGACTATATTTGTAATGAGTTTTGTTTTGTTCTTTCTTTCTCAATGGATAGAGGAGGATAAGGTGGGAGGGAGAGAATTCAGAACTGAAAATAAAGAAAAATTGAATTAAAAAAGAGAAAGTAAAAAGAGAGAATCTTAGAAATTGAAAAAACTGTGAGAGGGGAGATTAAGTCCCCATTGATTGGCCCCTCTAATTCAGTGCTTCCTTAACAGGTCTGCTATCTGTGCCATAGCCTCCTGAAGCTGGCTGGGGTGGTCGTTGGCAGCCAGAGCATCACTAGAGACAAGTGGGTGAGTGGAGAGGCATGAAGATGGAGGGGAGCTCCTGAATTCTTATCTTTACCTGTTTGGAAGAGCTGGGGCGACTTAGCCGTTAGACAGGAGCTCAATGTAAGGGAACTACGAAAAGTGTGTGACTGAGTCAAGGACACAGCTGCTGAGAACCTGAGTCCTTTGGTTCCTTATAATTCATTACAGGAAATTTTCCTAACAAGAATAGAGCAAAGCCTGTGGCCATGAAGGTAAAAGAATGCTGGATTTGGAGTCATGAAGACCTGAGTTCAGATCCAGCCTCAGACAATTACTAGTCTTTGACCCTCAGCAAGTCACTTAAGTCCTCTAAGCCTCAGTTCCTTATCTGTAGAACAGAAATAATAGCACCTACCACCCAGGATTTTGTGAAGATCTAATGAGATTACACATGTAAAACATGCCCTAAAGCCCCATTTAAATGTTAGCTAGTCTTATTTTACCTCTCTGTTCCTCAGTTTCCTCACAAGTAAAACGACAGGGTTGGAAACAGTGACCTTCAAGTTCCCTTCCAGCTCTAAATCTTGCTCTTCTGCTGTGTGATTTGACTTAGGTCCACATTCCATTCCTAATCCTTTTTCCCCTCCTGCTTCCCCTCTCTGTTCTGGACAAATGATAATTGTTGTACAGCTGTCCCTTGCCAGCCATGCCCCATTCCTGAAGGCTTCCAAAGATTGATTAGAAAGGACTGAGGGTTCATTTCTCTCAGTCTACCTGACCACATTCTAACTGCCTCTGTCCACTTTAGGTCTTCTGGGTCTCTCACATCCCCTCTCCCCATGCCCTCCCTCTCCCTCATTTCTTTTCTCTTCAAAGGGTGAGCTGCAACAGCTGTGTGTGCAGTTGGAGTGGCAGGTCACCACACACATCCATGAGAGCCCTCAGGCCATGTATCGGACCAAACTCAAGGACCTGGCAGCCCAGATGTACATCCGTTGGCAGGAGCTCCTGACCCAGTGCAGGCCCCCGGTAACACCCCTCTGTAACTCTTAGCCCTAAGCCTGGGTGGAGAGTAGGGGAGGGGCTGGGCTGACCAGAGCCTACAACTTGCTCCACCCTAACTGCCGCTGCTGGAGCTAGGAGGGCAGTGGACAGGAAAAAGTGACTGGCACTCTTACTATCATTATTTTTAAAATGTGTTGACCATCCAGTTTTGGTGTGGGTTATTGAATATTCTTTTCCTGATTTCTTAGAAAGGGAAACTGCTGGAGAGGGAGAAAGTCTGACCCAGAAAAATAGCATTTTGACATGAGTGATGCCAGGACAGAACTTAGCTGTCCAGACTTTTCCCTAAATGCCATTTTTTTTTTCTGACTTGGATCTGGCATCCTCATGGTGCCAGGGGAGAGGACAACTCCTTTTAGACCCACTCCCAGTTCTCACAAGGGGTTCCTAAATCTTCTTTTTTTCTCCCTTTACTGTGTCCTACTGAAGCCTGCTCTCCTCACCACTTAGTGTCTCCTAGGTTTCTGTTCCTTGGCTTACAGGGAAAAAACCACTGAGCTCTTCCTATGAAGGACAAGGAAATCTCTACCAGAGCCTTTAGCCCTTACTTGAGAACTGAGGGACAGACCATTTCTTCATTCATTCTTTTTTTCTCTTTGTCCTATTCCTCTTTATTTACTGTCTCCAACTTTCTTCTCCTTCCCCTTTTTTTTTTAATCTTTGTCTGGTGGGGGCATATCAGGAGATGTCAGTAGGGTCCATCTGACCTTCTGTGAAGAAGGTGGAAAGAAATCCTCCTCAGCCCTTTATTCTGCTGGAGAAACTATGCAAAGCTAATCTCCCATGGAAGAGATGAGGGTATTTGCTGGGAGAGGAAAGAAAAGATGGTTTATACCTTGTCTTCCTATAATGACCTGTCCCTGGTGGGAAAGCCAGATTTGGAAAAATCTGGAGCCATCTTCCTGTCAAAGTTGCACTTAGGCACTTCCCCCACCCAGGCCCAGGGACTGCAGATGTCTGGACAAAATAGGCTAGGAAGAGTTCATGTTAGCTCCTACTTGACTCTCCAGGTGATCACAGAATGTGCATTTTTTTTTTAACCCTCTTCACAGGACCAGTACTACAACCCCTGAAAAAAGACCCAAAGTGGAGCTGGGACAGAGCTTTTTGGCACAGGCTGGAAGACTAACAGAGGCATTGACTCAGGGAAATGAAGGAGGCAGGGGAGAAGTCAGGGGCCAGAACAGCACCTCAATCCCAGCCCTGTGGAATGAGCCTCTGCAGCTTCAGCTGATAACCATACTTCAGTCCCTGACATGCATCATGGAACTCTGCCTCTCCTCTGGCCCAACTTCTCTTATTATAACTGAGTCTTCTGTTTGCCCACATGTTGACCTCTCTCAGCTGCTCCCAGGCCCCTATTCCTATCCATCCCAGTTTTTAATCCTTTCTGTTTGCACATTAAAGTCTTATTTAAGCTTCAGGTGATTCAGAAAAGCTCTTTATTCTACAAAGTCCTTCCTTAGAATTTCAGTGGAAGGGGAAGAGGTGAAAGGTCGGTAGGCAGTGGGGATGAACTGGAAACTCGGTTAACTCCTTTCTAAGTCACTACTGCCCTGCCCATGCCCCACCCACCCCTTTCTCCAGATTCCTCCTCTGCTAAATTCTTTCTCCTCGGATTAGAATTCAAATGCGTCTTTCCTCCAGGAAGCATCTTTGTCAATCTCCTTGCATGATCTGATGGACCCAGGGTGCTAGAGAGTGTCATTCCTACCATCAGATAAAGAAACTGAATCCAAAACTGAGAAAGAGATTTGCCCAGGGTCAATGACAATATTATGACAAGAAGCTAGAAATCATTATATTTGTAGATTTTTGGGGGGTCATTAGAACTGGAAAAGATCTTGAAAACATTTAGTCCAACCTCATTTTATAGATGGGGAAACTGAGGCCCAGAGAGGTTGAGTCCAAAGTTACACAGCTAGTTATTGGCATGGTGTAGTAGATAGGTCACTGAACTTGAAGTCATGAGAAACCTGGGTTTGAATCTTACCCCTGACTCCCTCTATTTCACCTTGGTCTAATCTCCTAATTGCCTTCATGGGTTAGGGATATATGTGTACAGAATGAGCCAGAAGAGCAGAGCTGGCATGGGACACTGCACTCACAAGGGTGATAGGATGACTCCATTTTAAGTAGGGTACTTTATTAAGTGCACCTGGTTTTCAGGGTCTCTTTGTCCATGATGTCCATGATGACTCATCCTTCCCTCAGTCTAGAACACAGCTTTTGCCCTTTCCCAAATTGACTTTTCCATGTTTCATGGGTCCTAGTCCCCAGTAGAGACCCTGAAGATCTTGAGTTCTGTGCCTCCCTCCACCATTAGAGCTGTGGAGCTATCTACTGGTGACCTGTATTCCTAAGTAACCAGTGGTGCAGTGACTGAGAAGTTGAGGGGTATTTATTCTACCTTTATCACTCTTTTTCTGCTAGGCCCAAGTACTACTTTTGGATTGCTTCTTCCAAGGGGTGTCTTCTATACCAGTTTCTGGGTTTCAGGTAGGGTATCTGAAAGGCATAAAAAGTGGGGAGTGATAATATGAGTCCCACAAATGAGTCTGTACTGCCAGGCACCTTCATCACTTAGCCACTGGTACCTCATTTTCCCTGGTGACACAGCTACCTCTTTTGTCATCTACTGTACCAAGTTTGTGGAAGGGCAAATAATAGCTTGGGAACTCCTGAATCAGACACTCTTTGGCTTTCCTTAACCTCCAATAGGACTGGGCTTGCAGAGCCACTCCAAAGAGAATAAAGACCTTGCTTTGGTGCATTTAGTGAGGACTTTAGACCTGCAGTGGAGTCCAAAGCCTCCTCATCTTAGTTGTATACAACCTCTTCCCCTCTAGCACCCCAGCATGCTCGGCATCCAAGTGGCATTAATTATTAAGTGCTCTGATGCCTGTGGCACTCTACGGCGTGCTGTACAAATGACACATCATCCTTTCTCTTTGCCATGTGATAGGTGGAAGGATACTATGGCAAGGATGCCTGTAGTACCCAGGTTCTTTGGTTGGAGAGGTCTGGTTTCTGTTCCTGGCTCCACCATAGACCATTCTGGCCAAGTCCCCTCAATGTCCAGCGCATCAGTTTTCCTTAAGATTTCAGATAAAAGAATTGAGAAGATCCATCACTCGAGGGAGCTAGCCTTTACCCTCCCTCAGGGCTGCCTCTGCCTTCTGACAGGTGAACTCACTGACAGTTTATCTTCAGCAGTTCAGTTTTCTCTGGAAACCTGGAAATCACCTTTGAAATTTCCCGTCTTTGTTCGTGCCGCCAGGGGCAGACAGGGAGCAGGTACCCCTGGAGATTGAGCTGAGCTGGGGAATCCCGGAGTTGCTGCTACTTGACTCAAAAGGGATGAAAGACTTCAGTGTAGGCATTTTCGATCTTTCTTTTTCCAGCCAGTCATGACCACATGATCACTCATCCCCCAGTCCTCCACACACACACACACACACAAAACAGACACCAAGAAGAAACAGGAATCTTCAGACCTTGGAATATGTTCCTGGTTCTCTCCAAAGTTGAGCAGAGTGTGGTGTAGAAAACAGGTGAATTTTCTTGGGAATCAAAGATTCCATGGTTAGCTTGGCAAGCCTTGTTACTTTTCCATCAAAGTCTTCCACAAATCCAGGCTTCTGAGCCCCTTGATGAAGTCTAGGGACACTTTGCTAGAAACATTGGTTAAGAGAATATCCCTGGGAAGGTCAATAATTAATTTATTCCTTCTTCCCTTAGGAAAGGACTCTTGGGATGAAGGAGTGTGATTTAAGGAAGGTTAACACAAGTTCCTTTTCTGGAAGAAGTGAAAGGGAGAAAAATCCTTGGTCTGTAGCCACCTCCAGGATCTCCAGGTCCTCAAAAAAAAATTTTAAACTAAAAGGGGAAGTAGAGGCAGTAGGTGGCACAATAGATAGAGCACTGGGATTAAAATCAGGAAAGCTCATCTTCAAGAATTCAAATGTGACCTCAGATATTTACTAGCTGTGTGACCCTGGGCAAGTCACTTAACCTCGTTTGCCTCCATCCCTCATCTATAAAATGAACTGGAGAAGGAAATGGCAAACCACTCCAGTATCTTTGCCAAGAAAACCCTAAAAGGAGTCATAAAGAGTAGGGCATGACTGAAACAACTCAACAACAAAGAGGTCAAATTTTGAGCTCTCGTAGTTGATGTAAGGCATGGGTAACCCAGGCTCTGGGGTGTCTTCCTTCACCTTAATTCTTCTTTAAAAGAGAGCAAGGAGGCACCTTAGAATTGATCTATCCTAGGATATTACAGGGGGTTTTAACCAAGGGAACTATGGCTTTCAAGCGGGGGAGGGTCAATGAAATTAGATAGGAAAAAAATTACATCTTTATTTTTCATTAACCTCTACATGAGATTTAGCATTCCTTCAATTATGAATATAGGCAACAATAATTAGGGGGCCATTGGCTTCACCAGATTGCCACAGAGATCCATAACACACACCAAAAATAGCTTAATGCCTGATCTATGTTATTCCCTCATTTTGTAGATTAGGAAGCTGAGTCACAGTGAGGGGAAGCAACTTGCTTTAGGGCCACACAGCTAATAAGTGGCAAAGCTGCTACTGTAACCTAGGGTCTCTACCCCTCTAGATTGTCAATGTAGTTACACCATTGGCCCCTCCCACTCTCTGGTTTTGGTTTCTGCAGAGTAGTGTTGATTAGGAGACCATGAAGAGGTTGGCTCTGTGCCCTCCCCATGAACTATAGCAGGAGTGAGTTAGTATGAGGATCTCAGAAGCAGAGCATTACATAGAAGGCCAAGGCCAGTGGAAGCCTGGCCACTGCTCCTGAAGGTTGAAGCCAGAGTTTGGCTAGAGATCTCAGTTCTGAGACTACTAGGGAGAACTGATCTGCGTACAAATCCATTTTTAGGGAAGGGACTACCAGACTCGATGACAGTAAGATGAAATTCAGTGGGCATGATAAATGTCACTGACACAATAAACATTTAAATGTTTGCATGAGCCAGACACTGTAAAGTCTCAACACTTGGATTCAAAAACATCACCTTCAAAAGTACAAGATTGGGGAGGCATAATCAAATAGCAGTTTGTCTGAAAAAGAGTTAGAATTTTAGTGGACTGCAAATTTATTATTAGGGCAGCCAAGTGGTACAGTGGATAGAGTGCCTGACCTCGACTCAGGAAGACCTGAATTCATATCCAACCTGAGACACAAGCTGTGTGACTCTGGGCAGGTCACTTAACTCTATTTGCCTCAGTTTCCTCATCTGTAAAATGAGGAGAAGGAAATGGCAAAACCACTCCAGTATCTTTGCCAAGAAAACTCCAAATGGGGTCACAAAGAGTCAGGCACAACTGAAAACAACCGAACAACAATGACAACAAAGCTTATTATGAGTCAGCAGTATGACAGGGCATAAGCTAATTTGATCCTGAGCAGCAGCGAGAGGCATAGCTTTTAGTAATAAAGAAGTGATAGTTCCTTTGTACTTTGGTCAGTAAGACCATATTGATTGTATCCAGGTCCAGGAACCACAGTTTAGGAAGGATATTTTAAGAGCTAGAGAGTGTCCATAGGAGAGCAACCAGGATAGTGAAGGGTCTGGCATCCATGTCATATGAAGATCATTTGAAAGAATTGGGCATGGTTAGACTGGAGAAGACTCTGGAGGAGAAAGAGAGAAAGAGGAAAGAGCACTGGCCTTGGAGTCAGATGATCTGAGACCATTCTTACCTTTGACACTTTGGGTAAGTCACATTACCCTGGGGCCTCAGTTTCTTCAATTATAAAATGAGGGGGTCGAACTAGAAGTCCTTTGAGGTCCCTTCCATCTGTAAGTCTATGGATCCTCCTCTAATATGGCCGCCTTCCAGTATTTGAAAGGTTATTGTGTAGAAGATGGATTCAATTTGTCCTGTTTAGCCAGAGTCAGATTCAGAAGCAAAGAATGGAAGCTACAAAAAGGGGGTGGGGGGGCACAGATCAGGAAAGACTTCCTAGAAGAATTTCCTAAAAGTGAGTGTGCATTGGAGGCTTCAAGCTCAAAAAGGTTTGATGACCACCTGTCAGATATGTCAGAGGAGGTTCTGTCACATATGGATTGGACTAAAGGGCTACTGCGATTTCTTCTAATTCTACAACTTGTTTGAGTATATCCATTGGCACTTGAATGTAATAATTATAAATGGCAAGCGGACTAGAGTAGGCTAGAGTGAAGCTCATAGACAATGTATCCTCCAACCTCTCTGAAGCATCTCAAAGAGTAACTTCTTATTCCCATAGTCCTTTGTATCTGTCTGTTACAATCTGAACACAGGTTGGTTTTGTTTTTGTTTTGTTTTGTTTTGTTTTGTTTTGGTGGGGGAAGGATTTGTGGAACCAAGAGTTATGGTGATAATGAATGGAATATACCAAAAACAAGATCCCTATTCAAGATTCCTGTTCCATTCAAAAGAGACTAAACAGAAGTCCACATGCATTTGAGAAATTGATGACAGACAACTTTAGCAGCACTATTCCCCCCCCAATATCCAGAAACAAAAACTGGAAAACGAAGTGAATATCCATCAATTGCTGAACAAATGATATCCAGTATGATAAATTATGTTGGATTTGGAGTCAGAAAATCTGGGTTCAGATCCCAGCTCTGCTACTACTAACTATATGACTTTGAGCAAGTAAATCTCTGGGTCTCAGTTTCCTCATCTGTGCAATGAGGGGGTTGGGATAGATGACTTTCCAGCTCCAAATCTAGTAATACTTTGATCCTAAGGGACCAGGAAGATGTATAATCCTTACTCCTTATATAACAGAAGGCATTTTTTTTTTGTTATTGTTGTTGCTTTAAACCCAGGAATCCAAGCTTCCTGCTACCTGATTTTCATTAAAAGGGCTGAATCTTGAGCAAGTGAGTCATTGAGAATTCTCTTCACTCACCTTCCCAATGAGGGACCGTCATTGTTGAGAAGGGAGGAAATGAAGTGAATGCTTTAAGGCAGAAAAAGAAATATCACCTAACCTGGGGAGTGGAGTTAGAGGGACCGAAGTCTTTTTCCTTTGAAGAGGAGGGGTTGTAGGAGGAAGTCGTCTGGTTCCTAGAGGTTTCTGACTTCTGACTTCATCCCCAGCCTCAGGGAACTGAAACCCCAGCAGAGTCCTGTAGAAATTGGCCCAGACATTGTGAAACCAAGTCATCCTTTCAGAGTTTCCAGTGGGGGCTCTTGTGCACATGAAGCCAAGGGGCTCAATGACTACTCTGTCATGAAGGTGAAGAAAGAGTGACCGACAGTCCAAGGAATTGGTGGACTCAGACTGTTGAGAATCAGGACACCCGGGTGCCACTCTAGTTCAGCAGGTTCTCAATGACTGTTTACTTCAAGAGATCATTCTTTCATGTCTCCTCAATTGAAAATAAAAAGACCTGCCCCATCCCCCCCTTCTTACAATTAGCAAATTGTTAACAGGGTCTAAATCCCTATCTTAAACTAGTAGTTTTGTGGTTTTTTTTCCCTTCATGGAAGGTAGCTGGGAAATGTGCCTTCAACTGGCATTTTGGTGGGGGGTGGGAGGGAGGGAGGAGAGAGCCCTCTTTTTTTTATTTACCAGCAAAAACATTATTGTTACTGAAACTAAATTCTGCTTTTTCCAATTATATCCACTGCTCTTCTGGTCTCCAGTCTTTAGATGCCAAGTTTTAACCCAGAACAAAAGTTGCTGTCGGAGCTGATTTATAATCTCATGAATATAGGGATTTATAACCCAAATCTGCTGACGGGCCTGAAACTAGGTTGCCCCTCCTGGGTGCACCATGCACCCAGGCTGTGGCTGTTGCAGTAGCAGGATGAAGCTAGGGCCAGAATCCACACTTCCTATCTACCTCTTAACCTTCCTTAGGGGGCTCAGATTAACCCAGCTCCTGGGAACCTGGGGGGGAGGGGAGAGGAAGGTGTGGGTGGGGAATGGGAGTGGCTACTAAATTGAAGGCTCTTCCTTTTTTTCCACCTTCCTACTTTGTGCCTGGACTTTGAAGGGTTTTTCTTGGACCTGGGGGAATTGACTGGTGGGAAGGAAGAAAGACTGAGACACCTCCTCAGTAAGGCTGGGCCAGAAATTATTTTAGAGCTGATTTCTGGATTTGAATTCTCCTCCCCTTCCCCCAAGAGACTCCTGTTAGGTTTCTTTTATCTGAATATCTTGGCTTAACCAATTTTTAACCAAATTTTCCAGGTGTCCCTGGAGGTAAAAAAAAATACATTTCAAAATGAATGGCCTCAATCCATGCCCTGGGCCATGCCATGATGGTGCTGAAGTCCAGACCCTAAAGTTTTTGTATTTTTTTTTTATCACTGGGCTGAACTTGTTGATTAGGGCAGACAGTCTTTGTTCCTCTCTGGTTGTGGATGTTTGAGCCTACCAGAACTTCCCCCATGGAAGCTCCAAATTTTTTCAGTGAAAAGATTGCGGAAAGGCAGGATCCAATGGGGAAGAAATGATAAGGGAATGGCTTCTGGAATAAGGAAAGTCTGATTTTAGTGGGAACCTCTCAACCCTAGAAGGATCATCTCTCCCTGTCTTCCCAGAATGAAGATAAATCTCTTTCGATTTCCATCTCTGCCAGAAGCTTCTTGCCATGTGGCCTGTGAACTGTTTTGAAATTCTCAGACCCACCCAACCTGGGTTTCTGAGTCCTCTAGCAGCTTTCTGGGAGCCTCCAGCTTTGCCCTAAATCCTACGGCCTGCCACAGCAGCAAAACATCTTTTTTTGGGGGGGGGAGTTTGAAGAGAATTGGGTGAGTCAAATCCCCTGCGGCAAATGCTAGTTCCCCCCCCCCCCCAACAGGCAGCATTATAGCCAGTGGGGTTGATTGGGAGAAAGACGTCTGTGAAGAAGTAAAGGGACAGCAACCCCGGGAGAGGGCAGCATCTGACTGGGAAGGGGGCGGGGGGATGGGGAGACAGTTGACTTCAGGGAAAAGTGGGGGTGCTTCAGAGGTGCTGGCTGTAAACAATCTCGGGAAACTCTAGGTGCGAGGTGACCCAGTGGGCCATTGGCCCCCAGTTGGGCTGGAACTCGGCTCAGCCCCCTTTCTTGGCGAGCTCTCCCATCCCTCCCTCCTTTCCTCCCCCCACTCTGGGTCGGGGCCTGACGTCAGGAGGGGGAGGTGGAGGGAACTGGAGCTGCCGAGAGGGAGCGGGAGAAGCAACGGCACGGGGAACCCCGCGACCCGGAGCCGAGCCGAGAAAGGGAGAGGAGCCCCGGGCCAGGGAGGGAAGGAGGGAGGGAAGGAAGGAAGGAGGGACAGAGAGGGAGAGAGTGGGAGGAAGGCAGGCTGGGAGGAGGAGGAGAAGGAGGAGAGAGCTGCCGCCAGAGCTGGAGAGACGCGAGGGCGGCGCCCGGGGATTTGAGCCGAGAAAAGCCGAGCGAGCTTAAGAGGTAAGTGGGACCTGAGCTGCGCGGGACGGAGCGGGGGGTGTTGAGGGGCTCTTCCCTGCGCTCTGCGCCGGGGCAGGCACTGGTCGCCAGGAGCTGCTTTGTGCCCTATCCATGGAACCACCCTCGCGGAGGAGGGGCTGGGTTTGGGGGGCCCAGGATGCTGTGGCGCCCCCATAGCTCTGGCACAAGTGTTCCCGGGGGGCTCTCCCCCGATCTCATCCCTCTGACGCCGCGTCACCCTTGGCACAGCGCGCCCTGAGCTCGGCGCTCCTGAGTGACCTAGTCCAGTGGCTGAGGAGGCGGAGGAGAATTGCTAGGGTCTTAAGAGAGGCACCCGGATCCTGCTTTCTTGCTAGGGTCCGATATCCAGGGGAAGGTCGTGTTGGGGCTGCCTGTGAACCGAGGCAGGTAGCGTCTCTCCCCTTTAATATTCTTGAAGACCCCTGACTCCTCCTCCCCGGTTGTCCTCTTTTCCCCTCGGCTTGGTCCCAGCTGGCCCCTGAGAGTTGCCCCCCGTCTCGCTCCCCCCACCTCTCGCCACTAGCGATGGAAAGTTTGGGGCGGGCTCCAGCTATGGCCGGTGCCGTGAGATCGGATTTCCCCACGGTACCCCCCCTTTCCTCCGCCTCCAGTACTTCCCGGGGGGCTGAGCCCGCGAGTGAGTAGAGTGGATAGGAGACAGGCTCTCTCCCCTAGACTCCCGAGTCCCTGATTCTGAAGACGATCTTTTGCTTGCTACGACTCAGAACCCAGAGAGAGGGTAGGTTGCTTGCTCCAGCCTCCACCCCCTAGGGAGTTGTGAGCACCTCGGGGCGAAGTGACCGGGGCGGGGGAGGGGGATCTCCTTCTGGATCTTGGAGCACCCACTTCTCCCCCTCCCCGCATGGATCTGTTGCGGGTGGGAAAGGGGTGAGAGGGTACTGGCCGCTGTTCGTGAGTTGAGAGGAGGAGCTGGGGGAGGGGGCGCCGTTGTTGGACTGGATTATGCGGGCTAGCTTCTTGGGCTCAGCTCCTCCCTGAGGTAGTGGGGGGACATATAAGGAGTAATGGGGGGTCTAGGGGGTGGGGGAGGAGTAAAAGTGCCCCCCCCATGTGCTAGGGTTTATGCCGGCAGGGGGCGTACGCTGGCCATGCCTCCGCCACGCTCCCGGCTCCGCGGCTTTGTTTGGATTCAAATCCCCGGAGCTGTGGGGTGGGGGTGGGGGTTTGCAAGCTCTCTCTAAAGACCCTTTTTTGAGGGGAGGGCCCCACCTCCCGTGTCACCCTGCTCCAGGACATTACCTGCTCCTCCTCCCCCTCCTCCCACCCCAGGATGAGGGAATGGTGAGCTGCCCCTCCCAGAGGCGAGGGTCCCCGGGGTGAGCAGTCCACAACTTGGGGATCTTAGCCCAGCCTTGGTTCTGTGCTTGCTGAGCGCCAGGTCCGCCCCGCCCCTCCAAGCTCCCTTCAGGTCCTAGGTGGAACCCCCCTTTCGTGTCGTCTTTGTATGAACAGAGGGGAGTTGTTTGATTAGCGCTGAATCCTCCCGGTTTTCCCCCTACTCTTTTGGCTGGTGTCTTCCTGGGAGGCTGCCCAAGGGACCGACAGGATGAGGCCCTGGTCATTTCCACGCCCATCCCACCCACTTCCTGCCTCCCTTCTGGGGGGAACAAAGGGGGATTTAGTAAGCTGGGCCCTGTCACCTCTAGGCCTGCACTCCTGTTCTGCTTCTGTGCAGCTGGTCAGGTCGAGGGGCTGGAGCTATTGTTTCTGTCCTGTGGGAAGGCAGGGTCAAAGGTGGGGGGAGGTAAAGATGACAGGCTTCTCGGTCACAGCTCCTCAAATAAGACCCCTTGGAAAACTGAATGACTCCCCTCCTCTCTAGTGGAAACTGGGCAATTCTGGGTGGACAGGAGTTGACAGAGCTCTTGAGATGGGATGGAAAGCTGGGAGCTTTGGAGAGGCTGGTCCTGCTTCCAGAGCAGATAAAAACCAAACCATTCAATAGTGGAGAGAGGGTGGGAGGAGGGGCTACTTTCCCCCCTTTTTATTTTTTAAACAACTTCCTGTGGAAGGGGGAGGGGAGGGGCAGGAGGAGAGGGTTAAAGCCAGGAACTGCTCCTTGGAGTCTAGGAGGATAGGAAGTGTTCCCCCCCCCACCAGCTGACTCAGCCACCCACCCCCCTCCTAGATAAAGAGCAGGAAGACCTTTTGGGGGGAGGGAGGAGAAAGGAAAAAGACTGGGACCACCCCTCTCAATAAAAAGAACCACTGGACCAGAGGTAGTGGTCTTAGGTAGATACCCCTATCAGGTGGTTGGCTAGTGCTTGCTTTGTGTGGTCTTTTGAATTGACCACTCCCTGCAATTTCTGATTTGCCGTCCCTGGCCCTGCTCCTGACTCTTTCTCTTTCCTTAGGTAGGGCTTCGGGTGCAGAGCCAAGGGCCAGGGGGCAGGCACCATGGGCCCATGCTTGGGCATCTGGCTGGTGGCATCGGCACTGCTGGGCCTGGGCTCTGGGGACAATGCCTGGTGGAACCCTGTGCCTAGGAAGACCGTGTCCTATGGGGGTGAGTGCCTCAGGCTGTGGGGGACAATGAGTAAGTGGGGAGTGGGAGGAATAAGCAAGAACTGCTTCTTTCCCTCCACTCTAACTCCTTGCCTTGTTCTCTGATCCCCACTGACTCTTGGTGTTGCATGCTTTCTAAGAAACCTTTGTGGGTAGCTCAAGGGACAGAGAGACAGGAGCAAAACAGAAGTCTTGGGGTCTCTGCCTGACATTTTCCGTGCTCTTGAAAGCATCAGCCCTCTCCCAGGCTTGGCTGTTTCTGTTATGTTGAGAGGTTTTATATTGCAAAATCACTTCCCTGCATTCTATGCTTCTTGAATACCCAGGATACTAAAGTTTACAGCTTGAAGATGACCAGTCCAACTCCATTAATTTGCAGATAAGGAAACTGAGGCCTCCAAGGGGTGGTGATTTTCAAAGCCACAAAGGTAGTAAGTCACAAACTCTGGCCTTGAACTTGCATACTCTGATTCCAAAGGCAGTGTTCATTCCATTGTACCAGCTGCTTGTAATGCTGGAAGACTAAGGAAAAAACCTAGAGCCAGTGCGAGGGGAAGGCTGTAGGATGTACAACCATACTTCATCCAGTTGCTACTCCACAGCCTTCCCTCCCCTCCCCCCCAGTACTCTAGGGAGCCTGCTTACCTTTTCAACTTCTTATTGATCAGAGCCCTTACTTCCTTTCTGTAGTGGCACACCAGACACAGTATGAGACTGACAGGGGGCCCCTGTGGTAGCTTCCTTCCCTATTTCCCCTAACCTGTGGCAGCCAGGTGATGTCAGGTGTTTGTGTCACCTGTAGGCCCTGGGGATCTCAGGATGAGATCATCTCCCACAGGCCCCATGTTGGATGGTAATGAAGCCCTCCCATGCCAGCCTGTGTCCGGCTACGTCATTGGCTCTAGAGGCCAAGGGGATGGGTAGAGAAGGACCCTGAGGACAGACTGGTGGCTATTTTGAGGACCCGTGAATGAGTGAATGCTGTAGACCAGCTTTGCCTGTTGTACTTTCCAGGTGACTAGGGGCAAAACAGGCTTCAGTACCTAACTTTTGGCCTAGGCCCCTGTCCCATTTTTATGTCTTACGCTCCCAAACTTTATAGCGCCCTGATCTTCTTTCTGCTAATGCCTTCTCTCCTCTCTGTCTCCAGCCACTCTGATTTCCTTCCCACATGTTCTGTCCCCCTATAGGGATAGGGACTGGGATCTGTGATTTCATTGGTATAGGGAACACCTAGGTGAGGAAACTCCTTTACCTATGCGGATGCTCACCTTCGCTGCCTTCTTAAAATCTTAAGAAGACGTTAACGTTAAGATGTTAGTGTTGAGATGTTAAGTGACTTGCTTAGGATCACATGGACTTTGCGTCAGAGATACCTGACTTGACCCATATCTTACTGGCTCCAAGGCTAGCTTGTTAGCTTTATGGTTTCAGCTATTGTGGGTTCTAGTTACCATTTTCTACTTTCGTATCCATTGTATCTCAGGAGGGGAATAGTTCAGTGATGGAATTGGGTCTCTTCTGATACTGTGACTCCATTTTTCCAGCTTTGCACCCCATTCTTGGGTGAGGGCATAAGGAAGGTCTTATAGATATCACGTCTAAGGCCAGAGCCTGGCTGGACTCTAGCATCAGATGGGTGTGCAAAGGAGGAAGCGGGAGTGGAGGAAAGGAAGTTGGGAGGGGGAAGGTCTCCCCTCACCGGAGGTGCCGCTGACCCTGAGCGCCGTCTGTCTGATAGCTTCCTTTGGCTAGAGGCTGTGGCCGGGATATCCTTCCTTCCTCCTTACTAGTTATGATTTACTTCCTCCCAAGCCTGGGAAAGGGTGAGAGACCTAGGTGGAGCTTCTGGGAGCTGAGGGCTGCTCCTACCAGTGCCTCCCCTTGCTTAAGACTGGTAAAGCACCACGAACTGCTTTGACTGTAAGGTGGGAGCTAATAATAGTGGGGAAAGTGGGCAGATTATTAATTTTGGTTTTTGCAGGGGAAGCTAGGAGGTGACAAGCACAGGGGAGAGCAAGGCCTCTGCCTTCTCCCCACTCCCTTCCTCTCCACTGACCACCTTCATTGTCACACAGAGTTGGCAGCTGTGGTGAGGCGGTTCTCTCAAGTGGGCATCCAAGACTTTCTAACGTTGACCCTGGCTGAGAGCAATGGGGTTCTCTACGTGGGGGCCCGAGAAGCCCTTTTTGCCCTCAGCTTGGAGACCCTGGAGCTACAGTCAGCGGTGAGAGGCAGGAGAAGTGAGAATGACTCAAGGTGGAGGGGACCTGGGGTTTGGATGGGGATAAGGCACATTGAGCTAGTGCTAATTGACACCTTCCCCCCACTTTCTCCTTGTCCCTAGATCACATGGGAGGCTACAGTGGAGAAGAAGGCTGAATGTATCCAGAAGGGGAAGAGCAACCAGGTGGGAGATTCTTATGGCATTGATGGGCATGAAGGATGGGAGAACAATGGAGGGGGAAGTTGGAGACCTTAGGTCCCTTTTCTGAATATCTGATCTCACTTTATTTTTAAGAACTTACGTTTCTTCCTTCCCCCCATGCTTCCCGTGCCCTCACTGTTGCTTTCTTTAGCTGTACTTTGCCCCATGTCACTTGCCCTTTGCCCTTTATAGAATGTTTCTCTCTTCCTAGACGGAGTGTTTCAACTTTATCCGCTTCCTGCAGCCATACAACTCTTCCCATTTGTATACCTGTGGTACCTATGCCTTCCAGCCAAAGTGCACCTACATTGTGAGTACTGTCCTCCTGAGAGCCTGCACTCCTTCTCGAGACCTCTGAGACTGCTGCCTCTAAGTCTTGGTCTTCTTTTCCATCCTAGGATGTACTCACCTTCTCTCTGGAGCATGGGGAGCTTGAGGATGGGAAGGGCAAATGTCCCTATGACCCAGCCAAAGGCCACACTGGCCTCATTGTGGGTAAGTGGCTGTACCTTGATGGACATTGGGATCGTAAGGAATTAGCCCTTGTTTGTGATGCTCATCTGGAATCCTAAACTGGGTTATCCTTTGTCTCCCATAGATGGTGAGCTATATTCAGCAACACTCAACAACTTTCTGGGTACAGAACCAGTAATTCTGCGCAACCTGGGGCCTCACTATTCCATGAAGAATGAGTACCTTTACTCTTGGCTCAATGGTGAGCCCTGTGATGGGAGCTTGGCTGGTGGGGTGCTGTGTGTCTGAAGGATCAGGGACGACCTCGGCTCTGAGATGGAGTGGCCAGATATTTCCCTGCACTAACTCTTCCCTCCCTTTGCCAACAGAACCCCATTTTGTTGGCTCTGCCTATGTGCCAGAGAGTGTGGGGAGCCCCACCGGTGATGATGACAAGATCTACTTCTTCTTCAGTGAGCGGGCCGTGGAATACAACTGCTATGCAGAGCAGGTGGTGGCTCGTGTGGCTCGAGTGTGCAAGGTACACAAGTCAGTAAGATGGGACACTGGCTGGAGGAGGGAGCCAGGATAGAGGTCTGAAGAGAAAGCCGCAAAGGCCGGGCCTTCATCTGGATGCTCAGGCCCTCTTAGAACTGCTGGAGATCAGGGCTTCCACAGGGACGAGTTTGGTGAGGCTGCCTCATTAGATTCCTTCCTTCCCTGACATAGGGAGATATGGGAGGGGCACGGACACTGCAGAGGAAATGGACCACATTCTTGAAGGCCCGGCTGGTATGTGCTGCTCCTGATCGGCAGCTCTACTTCAATCAGCTTCAGGCCCTGCACACGCTGCGAGAAGCAAACTGGCTCAATACAACCTTCTTTGGGGTCTTTCGGGCCCGATGGTAAGTCAGAGGAAGGGATGTCCAAATCTGGGAAAGAGCAGCAGGTTAGGGAACACTGAAACATCCAGGTAGTCAGCTGTCCTCTATCCAGGTGCCAGGGCAGTAATAACCCACATTTCTGAAGTGATTTAAAAATCAATAAGGGAAGAGAAGGCTGAGTATCAGATATTGTTGCTATGTAAGCATTTCAGGGATCTTGGGCCTGGGAGAGCAAGTTGAGTACTAGGTAGCAGCAGAAGTGTGAAATGGTGAAAAGAACACTGGCTTTGGAATCAAAAGACATGATGTTTAGACCCTGGCTATGCTACCACCTTTGTGACCATTTAATCTCTGTGGGCCTCAGTTTCTTCAGCTGTAAAATGAAGGGTTGTACTAGATGATCTTTAAGGGTTTCTTTTAGTTTTAAATTCCTGTGGTCCTAAGAATTATGTTGGGCTTCTAATTCTAGAATGTGTTCCAAATTCTGAACTCTGGAATTTTGTTAGTTCTAAACTTAATGTAGGTAGAGCAGCAGTAATAATTTTTTTGGCCCAGACCAGTGATTTCACTGGTGTAGGGGAGCTGCTGGTGAATGAGATGTGTTTAGTTTTAGGTAATTATCTGCCCAGGGTGACAGAGCTAGTTATGTGTTAGAGGTTGTCCCTGAACCCAAGTCTTCCTGACTCTGAGGACAGACCTCTACTGACTACAACAGAATGCCTCTCAATGATGACCACATTTCACATTTATATAACAATGTAAAGCTTTATCAATGAACAAAAATGTATTATGGTGCCAAGCACTGCAGATACAAAGACAGAAATCCCTGTTCTTGAGGTCATGTAAAAATATGTACAGTATTAATAGAAAACATATACAAGGTAGTTCAGGGAAGAAAGGCTCAAGCAGTTTGGGGATCAGGAAAGGTTTACAAATGCTTTCCAAGTAGCAGTCCTGTGAGGTGCATAGCATAATTATGACATCTTCATTTTCTAGGCCCAGGGAGGTTGCATCACAAGGGGAATAAGTATCAGAGCCAGGACATACCCACATAGGGCTTCTGCTTCTAAGACCAGTATTCTTTTCGCTAAACCCCTCTCAAGAGCCAGATTTAACATTTTCATCTCCTTCCTTGCTCCTCAGGGGAGATGTGGACCTGTCAGCTGTGTGCCAGTACCAACTAGAAGACATTCAGCGAGTGTTTGAGGGGCCCTACAAAGAGTATCAGCAACAAGCACAGAAGTGGGGTCCTTATACTGACCCAGTCCCTAGTCCTCGGCCTGGCTCAGTGAGTCTTAGATGTCCTTGAGTCCATGGTGGGAGGAAAGCAGATGGCAGGGGACCCTTGTACTTGCTGCCTACCGCTGGTCCTTGGGCTGGGAAGCCTGCTAGTGGCTACCAGCCCTACCCTTGGGGATGACAGTCTTCCCTCTCCCCTTTCCCAGTGCATCAACAATTGGCACCGACGTCATGGCTACACCAGTTCTCTGGAGTTGCCTGATAACACCCTTAACTTTGCCAAGAAACACCCCCTGATGGAGGGACAGGTGGGACCTCGGTGGGGTCGACCCCTGCTGGTGAAGAAGGATACCAATTTCACTCACCTGGTGGCTGATCAAGTGAAGGGGCTTGATGACGTGACCTATTATGTGCTGTTCATTGGGACAGGTATGGTTTTAAGAGGTGTGGGATTAGAGGTATCAGGGGTGTCCTCTATGAAAGGGATAACATATGAACCTTTACTTTTTTCTTTTAAAATGTTTATTGCAGCTCTTTTTACATCACTGTCTCTTCCCCAAACCACTGTACCATCTCCCACCCCATCCCCCAACCCCTCCTTTCTAACAAATGTAAAGTCAAAACAAAACAAATCAAAACTCTGGCTGTTTCTGCAAATGTATGCCTCATTCTGTACCTATATAATCCACCACTGTTCTATTGAGAGGTAGAAGGCATGCTTCACTATCAGCTTTCTGAAGTCATGACTGGATACTGCTCTGATCAGAGATCTGGAGTCCTTTAACACTTTTTCATTTTACATGCAAATCATGCAAATTCTGGTTTTGTTCACTTTGCATCAGTTCATTTAGTTCATGCGAAATTGCTTGGAATTCTTCACATTTATCATTCCTTATGGTACAATAATAATTTCATTACACTAATATATCACATTTAGTTCAGCTATTCCCCAACTAATGGGCACCCACTTTCCTCTTAGTTCTTTGCCAATACAAAAAGTTCTCCTGTAAGTATTTCAGTGTGTGGAACCTTCCCTTTTGTCTTTGACCTCCTTGGAGGTATATGTCTAGTGGTGGTATCACTGGGTCAAAAGGTATGTACAGTTGAGTGACTTTTAAAGTATAATTTCAAATTGTTTTCCAGAAGTTGGATCAATTCAGAACTCTACCAATAAGTACATTAATGTGCCTGTCTTCCCACAGACCCGTCAACATTTGCCATTTCCATTTTTGCCAATATGATTGAGTATAAGGTGAAACTTCAGAGTTGTTTTAATTGGCATTTATCATTAATGATTTGGAGCATTCCTTTATATGGTTGTTGAAAGCTTATATTTCTTTCTTTGAAATGCTTTTGACTTGCCTGTTATTTGACCCCTTATTTATTGGGGATTGTTACTCCCTTTTTTCTTCGCTTTGTTCGCATCAGAGGATGGCTGGCTGTACAAGGCTGTGAACTTGGGTGCTTGGGTCCATGTGATTGAGGAGCTACAGGTGTTTGATAAGGAATCAGTAGAGAGCCTTGTCCTGTCCTATGATAAGGTAGCACCAACTCTCTATATCCCATTTACTGATACCTAGACCAATTGTATCTTCCTATATTTTCATCTCTTATTTTATTTTCCTTTTACTCCTTTCCCAAACCTTTTCTTTTGAAGTTCTCTTCTCTCTCTAAGTCACCCCCTGGGACTAAGAACTTCCTTCTCCACCCTTTTACCCTTGCTGTCTCCTAAGGTTCTGACTTGTCTCCTCCCTCTGTCTTTTATTTTATTTAGTCCTGGCAGCATTTCTGCAGGGAGTGGGCTCCTGATGACCCTCTTCTTTCCCTGCCTTCCCCCACAGAAGCTGCTCTTTGCTGGTTCACGATCACAGCTGGCTCAACTTCCCCTAGCTGACTGCAGCAAGTACAGATCCTGTGCTGACTGCATTCTTTCCCGTGATCCCTACTGTGTTTGGAGCACCAACACCAGTCGATGTGTGCCCCTTCATGGTCACCTTAAGTGAGTTGTACTCCATGTCCCAAGAGGGTAAGAAGTGGAGAGCTGGAGTGGTGGGTGCTCTTCCTAACTCTGGCTTCCCCCTCCCTTGCTAGATCTCCATTTATCCAGGATGTGGTGAATTCAAATACAGGCCTTTGCAACCTTCGACCTAGCAAGAAAGGTAAGTTGCCTTTTTGTTCAAAGGCAGGTGGAATGGTATCTACCATGATTATATTAGGTACTACAGATTATTCTCTATGTAGAATATAGAATTCTCTATATAGAATGTTCTCACTTCTAGAAGATTACTGAATTGGGTTGAGTGGGCAATGGCGAGAAGTAGCAGCCCATGTCCCCGCTATCCCCAAAGTTTCTTACACTAAATCCTCCTATTATTCTTTCTCCTACAGTTAAAATCACTCCCAAGAACATCACTGTGGTGTCAGGAACAGATTTAGTGCTCCCATGTCGCCTCTCCTCCAACCTAGCACATGCTCGTTGGACTTTTGGGGGCCGAGAACTGCCAGCTGAGCAGCCTGGGTCACTGCTCTATGATGTCCGACTGCAGGCCCTGGTGGTATTGGCAGCCCAGCCCCGCCATGCTGGTGCCTATCATTGTTTCTCTGAGGAGCAGGGAGCACGGCTGGCTGCTGAGGGCTACCTGGTGGCAGTAGTAGCTGGTCCATCAGTGACACTGGAAGCCCGAGCCCCCTTGGAGAATCTGGGGTTGGTATGGCTTGCAGTAGTGGCCCTAGGGGCCTTGTGCTTGGTATTGTTGCTTCTAGTGTTATCACTTCGACGAAGATTGCGTGAAGAATTAGAGAAAGGGGCTAAAGCAGCTGAGAGAACACTGGTATACCCACTGGAGTTGCCCAAGGAGCCCACCAGTCCCCCCTTCCAACCTGGCACTGATACTGATGAGAAACTCTGGGACCCAGTTGGTTATTACTACTCAGATGGCTCACTAAAGATTGTACCTGGTCATGCCCGCTGCCAGCCTGGTGGAGGACCCCCCTCGCCGCCTCCTGGAATCCCAGGCCAGCCCCTGCCTTCTCCAACCCGACTTCACTTGGGGGGTGGACGCAGCTCAAATGCCAATGGTTATGTGCGACTACAGCTAGGAGGAGATGATCGGGCAGGACCTGTGCATCCTTTGCCTGAGTTAGCAGATGAACTGAGGCGAAAACTGCAGCAGCGCCAGCCACTGCCTGACTCAAACCCTGAAGAGTCATCTGTATGAGAGGAGCCCCCCCAAAATGGGGGGGTGCAGCTCCGACTTTTGCACAGGCACCAGCTACCTCAGGGACATGGCTGCAGGCACCCTGCTTTGCCTGGGATAGACAGGGAATTGCCTTGTCTAGTTTGGCTCCTACCCAGCAACCTGCTCTGCCATGGGGACCTGCCCTGCTCACCGTGGGCTCTGCCATGTGGGTTTGCTCTGTACTGGGTTTTTGCCTTCTGGTCACCAACCCCACAAATGGCCTCTTCTTCCTTACATAGAGAGGAGGCCAAGGATCCTGCAGACAGACCTTTGGCCCCAGCAGCCAAAATCTTTTCAAGACAGAAATTCCAGGTGTGTGTGTGTGTGTGTGTGCACATGTGTGTGGGTGTGTGTGTCTGTGCATATGTGTGTACGTTTGTATGTAATGTGACTTTCCTGTTTCTGTCTAGTCTTCCCTGGCCTGGGGTCCTGCTAAGGGCTTCTTCCTGGACCTATGAAGGGGAAGAGGCCTGGGGTTGTACCACTCTGCCTTCTTTGCCCCCACCTGCCCAGAGGCCTGTGATGGTATATAACCCCTTCTCAAGGGAATGGGGAATAGTGGGGCAGAGATGTACATATGGGGGTGGGGAAGGGAGGTAGGGTTGTACCCCCTTATGAAAGTAAATGCTCAGGGGTGGGCCTGGGCCTATTCTTAGGGCTGTGAATGTTTTAAGAGTCGGGAGGGAGGTGGGGCCCTTTTGTTGGGGGTGTGGGGAGGGGTTCCTACTTGGCCTTCTGGGGCTCAGTGGTATTTTATACTTGTGGGGAGGGAGTGGGAAAGGAGGGGGATTGTAGCTTATCACTACAGCCTCTCCCAGCAGGAGGAATAGGGGTCCTGACAGTGTAATTTATTGTGTCCCTGCATATTTATTTGTTGTAAATATTTGAATATTTTTATATTGCAAAATAAAACAAAAAATAATCCTAAGCCCAGTTGCTGGGGTGGTTGTCATAGATCTGTTTAGACCCTTCTAGAGTTTGAAAGCAGGGAGATGTGATGATGGCTAAGCACTGAAGGGAAGGCTTGGTGGGAAAAGGAGCTGGGAGCTCTAAGGAGCTAAGCAGGGGGTGGACGATGGGGGGGGAGCCCTTCCTTGTTCCAGAATCATAGGGTGGCGAATTGGACTGTCGGCCCTCTGCCCTGCTGTGCTCTTTGTGGGGAGCGGGGGCAGCTCTGGCTCCAGTTGTTTCCCACAGTGGTGGCCAGGAAGCTGGGAACCAGGCAGCCACAGCCTCTTGGGAGCCAGCTTTGGCTTTGGGCCAATGGGAGAGGTCAGGGTAATAGGAGGTGGGGGTGGGGATAGAAGGAAAGAGTGAGACTTCCCAGAAACTGTTAAGGATTAGAGGGAGGCAAAGGAGGGTAACTTCCTAGAAACAGAGTAAGGCTGTGCGTGTGTGTGTACATTGGTGTGTGAAAGGTTGGGGCTCAAAAGCAATTTAGGGAAAGGAGGGAAGATCTTAACCCTTTAGGCACCAGGGTGAGTGATGTCTGGTCTCCAGCCTAGTCTAACTCCATAAACTTTGGCTTGAATGATGACCCCTCTCGAAGTACAGTCATATTTTCTGTCCTACTTCTCTCTGACCAAAAATCCTTACCAACTGCTTCAATTTCTATGAACACTTAGAATTCGTCCTTCCCCTTCCCCAGTACAAATTCAGGAGTTCAGGAAAAAAAAATTCCTATTAAATGGAATTGAGGGTGTGAGTATTAAGGAAGTCAAGTTACTACATTCATTTAACAAATACTTAATATGAATTTAATTTATTGAGTGCCTACTATGTATAAAGTATTACAAGTTTGATTTCAGGGAAGAAACATACATACTTAAAGTGTGACGTTCCCTACCTTTTAATGTAGTTAATGGAGATCACATGTACACACCTAACTACTGAGCAGTTTAAAGTATATTTAAGAAGTAAGGTGTGAATGCTGGATGGAGGAGATCAAGACTTAATAGAAATGGGGGGATTTTGATAGGTGAAATATTAAAAGTGAGTGGGAGGAAAGGAAGACATGTTTCCAAGGGGAACAGCTTTGGGTAAAAGTGCCCAAAGACAGGAAAGGCAAATTTTATGTTTGAAAATTACTTGAGGGTTTTGTAGGGTAGCAGTTTGACATAAGACTATGAAAAGCTGGTAGGGCGCAGACTGTGGTAATGGTAACTCTTTGATGTAAGAGGATCTGGGGTTCCCTAGACCTTAGCTATTAGCTAGCACAAAGGAATACCATTTTTTGAGAACAGGCAGAATTTTGACATCTTGGACAGTTATCTCACTTAGCTTCCCCTTTGGAACGATCCTGTGGGCTTTGGGGGAAAAAGGGACTATAATTCACTGAGAGGTAATAGTGATAGATATAGTGGGATGAACACCAGACCTAGAATAAAGAGATCTCATTCATTTTACAGATGAGGCAACTAAGGCCCAGAGGGCTTAAAAGTTACAAATTTGGTGGAAAGGGCCTTAGCAGTCATCTAATTTGAGCCCTAATACAAGGTCCCACAGGTGACAAACCTCAGAGGCAAGGTGCCAGTGCTCTTTCCACTATGTCCTAGGGTGCCTCCGTAAAATGATCAGGCGTAAAGTGATCAACCTCCCACACCCGTAAAAGGAGACAATGTATGCAAAGTGCTGTGCAAACCTTAAAGGATATACAGATGCAGCCTATTATTACCTATAAAATGGGAAAAACAACACTGGTATTGCCTCTTTGCCTTCTCTCAGATTATCTCCAATTTAGCAGGTATACTTATATACCTGGTATGTATCTAGCTTTTTGCATCTTTACCCCATTAGGCTGCAAACTCCTAGAAAGTAGAGCTGTTTTAGTCTTTTTCTGTTGCCCCCGTGCTTGGCACAGCGCTTACACACAGGAGGCGCTTAATAAATGCTTGCTGACCGGCCTGTACATGTGTAGTCTCCTATCAGAAGTACCCCGGGGCAGGCCTCATTCGCAGTGCTGTTAGAGGCCTGTGAGATTATCATTACCAGGACAGTAGCGATCCCATGGTGGTTTTGGGTCCGTAAGGGTTAGGGTGGGTTGCCTGGGCCTCTGCAGACATTCTCGCTGTCCAGCCTGAGGCCCTGTAGGAGAAGCACATCCCACGGGCTGGAGCAGGATCGCAGGCGCAGGCGCAGTCCTGACCGGAGCCTCCCCGCCCCTCCCTCTCCTCCCAGTCCGGCCACGCCCCTTCCCGCCACTGACGATCCTAGCGCGCCCTCCGCTGGACACAGGATTTCGGGTTCCCCACGTCCCGCCCCTTCTCCCCCGCGACTTTGATTGGCTCACGGGGCCACACCTTCGCCTTCCGATTGGTCGTCCGAGACTGGCATCGGACGGTAAGATGGCAGCTGGCTGCTCAGTGCACCTACCGTAGAAAGTGTGGGGTCCGGGCTGGGAAAGCAGAAGAGTCGTTACCTCAAGCCTCAGCAGGCTGGCGCTCCGGTTACCTGCGCATGTCCCTGTCTGGCTACTGCCGGAAAACCACTTTGGCGACTAACAACAGCGTGAGCTCCGGGGTACAAGGGGCGGCAGGACGCAGTGACGCATCGTGACGTACGCGTTCCGACGCAGCGTGACGTGACGCAGCGTGACGCAAAGGCGCTCCCATCCCCTCTTTGCTCCTCCGGGGCTGCTTAGTAGCTCTCTTAGGGTGCACTGCCTCCTGAGGATATGGCGGCGCCCCGAACCTGCGGGGACGCCTCCTGTTGCTCTCACCAGAGCACTGTGCCCGGCGTGCAGCAGTCCCTGGAAGAAATGGACTTCGAGAGAGGTGGGGGGGGGCAGGAGCGAGGCCGCTCCGCTCGAGTCTGCAGCGGGAGGCCGCGGAGCTTTCGGACAGGCCCCGGATGTGTGGAAATGAGGGACAGCTCCAGCCCTTCATCCTCACGCTGTCTGCATCCTCTGCATCTACTGGCAGTGGGACCAGTCTATCTAGTATCCTACCAACACTAGAAAGGGGTTTAAAAGTTTCTTTAATGTATTTTTTTTTCTGTATAGCCGAGGAAGAACAGAGGGATTACAGGTGGAGGGACCTCAGCCGTCATCGACCCCCTCCCCCCCTCCCCATGGTTGTTCAGAGGCAGAGGTCTGAGCTCTGAGCAGTGCTGGCAAGTGGGCAGGCCTCTGCTCAATGTGGATTGGATTAAATCCAGTCATTTCACTTCATCAAACACTTTATTAAGCACCTACCAAATGTACCGGGCACGGTGCCCCGCTCTGGGCTACAAAGACAAAAACAAGTTGTCCCTGCTTTCTAGGAGCTTATTGGGGGGGAGGGAACAATAATAGCTGGAGGGATTAAAAATTTAGATTTATATATGTATATGTCCTATGCATGTGTATGTACATATACGTCTATGTCGATGTATATGTACATACATGTATGTGTATGCAGGATATATATATATGTGTGTGTGTATATATATATATATATATAGCCTGGTTCACTATCTCCACGTATATATGTGTGTGTGTATATGTATGTATGTATATGTATAGCTTTAGCTATTACCATTCTCGTGTTCTGTTTTTGAGGTGAGAGGGTTGGGAGGGGGAGAGGAAGGCATTGTCCCTTCCATGTGGGCCATAACAGGAAAGATAGCCTAATACAGTGGAGAGAAGACTGACATGACAGCCACTTACTCTGAGACCTTGAACAAGTCACTTTTCTGGACCTCTATTTCCTCCTTTCTACAATGAGGTGGCTAGGTTGGGGGGGCACCGTATGTTTAGTTCCCTTCTAGTTTTTACCTGCTATGACACCTATGAATGCCTTGTAACCTTGTCCTGATTTTCCCTTTGGGTCTCATCTGAAGGGATGGTAAAAGTGTTTGGTTCTAGCTGACTCTTCATGACTCCTTGGACTATAGATTGTCCATGGGATTTTCTTGGCAAAGATACTGGAGTGGTTTGCTATTTCCTTCTCCAGTGGGTCATCTTTTTCAGAACTCTTCACTATGACCTGTTCTGTCTTGGGTAACCCTGCATGGTATAGCTCATAGTTTTATTGAGCTATGCAAGCCTCTCTGCCATGACAAGGCATTGACCCTAGAGGGATGGTAAAAGTACACTTGGATTTTTTCCCTTATTAGACTATAAGTTTCATAAGGGCCTTTTTATATCTAAACTCCTGTTGTTAAACTTTTATTTCATTGCTTTATAATAAATTTGATTATTCAGATGTTAAAGAGTAGAATTAAAATCACTGAACAAAGAACTGGACCAGTTTCTCTCAAGTTCTGCCTCTTTGCTCCTAGCTTCCCCTGCAAGATATAATAAACAAAATCCAAGGCCTTAGGCTTTAAATCTGGAACTTGGAGGTCAAAAGGTAACTGACCTTGGAGAGTGGCAAAAAATGAAATCCATATGTCTCATGCTCTGAAACTCTTTTCGCAGGAATCTGGTCAGCAGCACTGAATGGAGACCTAGGACGGGTGAAACATTTCATTCAGAAGGAAACAGATCCCAGTCAACCTGACCCTTCTGGATACACTGCCTTGGTAAATTTGACATCTTAAAGAATTTGAGAAGAAATAATCCTCTTAGGTTCTAGATTTGGACAAGGCAGAAGGAGAGGCTTGAATTAAGGGAAGAAAGGCAACTCTAGAGAAGGGACATTAAATCAGCACAAAAGGACTTACTAGATGGAAGAGAGTTGTTAAAAATAATTCAGGGAGACAGAGTCAAGATGGTAGAGTAAGAGGAAGCAATTGAGCCTAGCTTGCTACTATGTCTTCTCTACACTGATCTAGAAAACACACCAGTCCACATTCTGAATGGGAAAACCAAGAAAAAGTCACAGTGAGTCATTTTTCCAGCCCAGGGCAGCTTTGGAGAAGTGTGCAGACACTGGGAATGGGGGCTGGCTAGGAGCTTGGATGGTGGTGGCTGGAAGCATTCTGAGATCCAGGGACAGAAAAGAGATCTCAGAATTAGTACTAGGTGCAGAAATGTGTTCCATCTGGCAGCTGTGTCACCTATTACCTGGGTTCTGGTCATAGATTCAGGACAGGGAACATCTGTCAAGAACATAGGCCTCGTGCACTGAATAAGGAACAAGTTCTGAAAACCTACCTGTATGTGTCTGATCCCAAAAACATAGAAGAAAGGCGTAGCCTTTAGCCCAGAGTCTAAGCCTGCACTGTAATAACTTGGGCAAGAGTCCCAGATGAAAAGGGAGTTGGCAGTTTAGTTGCTCCATACCTGCAGAATCTCCCAGTGAACTAATAGTAACTGAGTCTGATAATAAGTAGTCTTCTGAAACTCTTATCCATACTGAAGCCAACAGACTCAAACAGGGTCAGGAAATTGAAGAGCTTAGTCTAAGACAGCAGTGAACAGATCTCTCCCCAGATTATACCACTTTGGGAGCACTGAAAACTTGCAGGTTCTCAGACTGAGCTGTGAAAACAACAGAAGGATTTAAAAGGATAGAAGTGTAGGCCAGACATCCCCAGGATTATAGAGCCCAGCACTATCATAAAGCCTGAAGTCAAGAAGTAAGCTGGAAGAATGAGTAAATAAAAAAAGAACCCTCCACCATAAATATTGTATATTGTATATTGTATATATTGTAACAGGAAATTCAAGACACTAAAAAGAAAAAGAATTATTTGAAAACATCTGCAAGCAAAGCTTCCAAGAAAAATGTAGCTTACACACAAGTCCAGCAAGAATTCCCCAAACAATTAAAAGTTAAAAAAAAAAGAGAGAGCTAAAGATGATTTTTAAAAAATAAACAAATGAGAGCTATGGAAGAAAGATTAAAGAGACTCAACAGCTTGGAAAAACAGGTTTTAAAAAAAGAAAACCTTACCAAAGAAAATAATTCCTTGAAAATTTGAAGAAAATATGAACTATCTCATTGGAAAAACAACTAACCTAGGGGCAGCTAGGTAGCGCGGTGGATAGAGCACCTGCCCTGAAGTCAGGAGGAACTGAGTTCAAAATCTGGTCTCAGACCAAACACTTGACACTTACTAGCTGTGTGACCCTTGGCAAGCCACTTAACCCCAATTGCCTAAAAAAAAAAAAACTAACCTAGAAAACAGATCAAGGAGAGTTAACTTAAGAATCATTAGACTATGGATCGAGCACTGGCCCTGGAGTCAGGACCTGAGTTCAAATCTGGCCTCAGACACATAACACTTTCTAGCTGTGTGACCCTGGGCAAGTCACTTAACCCCATTGCCTAGCGCCCGGCCCCCCCCCAAAAAAAGACTCGTTAGACTCTTGAAAGCTCGGAATAAAGAAAGAACCTAAACATCATACTTTAAGAAATCATGAAATCAAACTATCCAAATATCTTAGAACCAGAGGCCAAAGTGGGAATTGAAAAGAAGCCATTGCTCACCTCTGGAAATTCCCAAATGAAAATTCTCAGGAATATTAGAGCCAAAATCCAGAGCTCCTGGGTTAAGGAGAAAATATTGCAAGTAGCTAGAAAGAAACAGTTCAAGTACTGAGGAGCCACAGTCAGAATCACACAGAATTTAGCAACTACCACATTGAAGGAATGGAGAGCTTGGAATACCCTGGAAAAGCGGGGTGGTGCTGGAACAATTGGGGAAGGGGAGCATCACAGTAGTAATTTGAAATGACAAAAATTTTTAAAAAACATTAAAGAGTTAAAGAAAATAGATTGGAGGGAGGGGAGTGTTGAGTAATTTTTTTAAAAATAGGAGCAGTAGGCCAAATAAGTTTGGGAACCTCTGTAAGGGTAAAGGATCTAGGTTTACAGCCAAGAGTAACCTAACCAGTAAAACTGAGTATAATCCTACAATGGGAGGGGGAGGATGGACCTTTAACAAAATAGAGGTCTTCAAAGCATTTTTTTTTTTGGGCAATTGGGGTTAAGTGACTTGCCAAGGGTCACACAGCTAGTAAGTGTCAGGTGTTTGGTCTGAGGCCAGATTTGAACTCAGGTCCTCCTGACTTCAGGGCCAGTGCTCTATCCACTGCATCACCTAGCTGCCTCTCTTCAAAACATTCTTGATGAAAAGACTAGAGCTGAGTGAAAAATCTGACATGCAGACATAAGAGTCAAAAGAAGCATACCCCCAAAAAGATCAGAGAAAGGAAAAGGATTCATATACAAAAATATTGTAGCAGCCCTGTTTGCGATGGCAAAGAATTGTTAATTGAGGGGATACCCATCAGTTGGAGAGTGACTGAACAAGTATGAGAATGTGATGGAATACTATTGTGCTGTACGAAATCATGGTGGGCATAGTTTCAGAAAAACCTGGGAAGACATACGAACTGATGCAAAAAAAGCAGAATCCGGGGAACAATTTATGCAATAACAACAATATCATAAAAACTGTTATCTCTGAAAGATTCAGTAACTGTGATTAACATGGTTAACAACCTTAGTTCCAAAGGACTTATGATGAAATGTGCTTTCCTCCTCTAAATAGAGAAGTGATGGACTTAAGAGTACAAATTGAAGGATATTTTTCTTTTCTTTCCTTTTTATTTTTGGACATGTATGATTCAGGAATTTGTTTTGCATGACTACAAACATTTGTGATGAATTTTGTTTTTCTTTTCATTTGGTAGGGGAGAGGGAGGAAGGAGAGAATTTGGAACTGAAAATAAAACTGAATTAAAAACAGAAGATGAATATTTGGCCTTTTACTCCTTTATTCCTATTTTTCTCTTCCTTCAGAGTTGACTCTTAGGCATAAGGGTAAATCCCAGTTCTGATTTCCATTGACTTGATTCCCTATAGCACTATGCCAGTCGAAATGGGCACTATGCTGTGTGCCAGTTCCTCTTGGAGAGTGGAGCCAAGTGTGATGCTCAGACACATGGGGGTGCAACAGCTTTACACCGAGCCAGCTATTGTGGGCATACTGAAGTGGTTCGACTACTGCTGTCCCATGGAGCTAATCCAGGTGTGGCAGATGATGATGGAATGACTAGCCTACACAAGGTATATATCAATTTTCAAACATTCTTGCTAATTAATTGGAATGAGGGAAGGAGGGATCTGTGTCATGAATAGTTAAATCAGGTAGGGATGATAACTAGTAGCTAGGAATTGGCTTTTTTCAACAGTTCTCCCTTTGGGATAATGACAAACAAGGTAGTAAGGAAGAAATGGCTTTAGAACCAAGACAGGTAATCCATAAAGCAGTCTATACCATTGTCAGAATTTGCCTTTTATCCCTGGCTCTTTGGTGGGAAAATCAAACCAGAAAGAGAATCAAACTGAAAGTCACTTTATTTCCAGGACATTAGAATAGTGACTGTCTTCTTTTATGAGATAAGGTGGTTCTGTTGGGGTTTTGGGGGCACAGCAATGAAGAAACCTCAGGGAAGAAATGTCAGAACTGATTTAGTATGTCTTAGGAAAACTTTGATTCCCTCTTTCTCTTCCTGATGGTTGTTTTCCTTCACAGGCTGCTGAGAGAGGTCACTTGGATCTGTGTTGCCTCCTGCTGCAGCATAGCCCAGCTTTGAAAGCTGTTCGAGACCGTAAGGCCCGGTTAGCATGTGACTTACTGCCTTGCAACAGCGACCTTCGAGACCTGCTTGCTAGCTGAATAACCAGATTCCTGTCTCAGCAACAATTCTGGAATCTCGATCTTCTACCCCTGCATTCTATGGAGTGGGAAACTGAAACTCAGGGCTTGTGAGACTGAACAAAAGAGATAGGACCGTCCTGAGGGAGGTCACTGCCCAGGCCAGGAAGGGAACTTGGTGTAGGTGCTCAAGTCTGACAGGTGATCATATTCTAAATTAGCACATGTGGAAACAAGCTATTTCCCTAGTTAAGAGTCGGTACCAATGACCAGATAATTCTTTAAGGGGAAACAGCTTCTTCTTTCCCACACCCCAGAACAACCCTTTTTCTTAGAGTAAAATATTCTCCTCTGATACCCTGATAACCCAGTGAGTTAATCTTCTTGTTATGGGGCAAATAATGAAAAATAGAGTCAGACTTATTTTTACTTTAGTATTTTGCTGGCAGTCATAAGCAACTCTTCAGTGCCTTTAAAACTGAAGGCAAGAAATCATCTAAAATCTGTCAAAACCACCAGGAAGCAAAGTGTTAGTGGGCCGCTTGGACATTAAAGCATTTGCAAGGAAAATAGCTCTGATGGTGTTGCTCATTTTGGACTACTTAACTTGGGTGAGAATTCAACAAGCAGCTTGGTGTAATGGAAAGAGTGTTGGATTTGGAGTCAGAATCTGGGTTTAAATCTCAGCCCCATGACTACTTTTGTCATCCGTAGATGAGCTGGTTAGAGAAGATGATGTCAAAGTTCTCTTCCAGCTCTGAATCCAGCTTTTAACTCCTTGCTCAGTGAATCTCCCTTGGTCACTCAATATTAGGAACTTCAGCTTTTTGTCGTTCGGCATGTGCCCCCTCCCCCCGCCCACCCCCAGGCTTTGCAGTCTTCTGTTGCTCAAGTTATGGAATCATCTTTCTTTAGCATCCGTTTTTCCATTGAAGGTCAAGATTTTAACCAGCCAGATAAAGAATTGGACTAGCTCTAAGAGAAATAGGCACAGCTTATTTCAGGGGAATCAGGGAAGAAAATTATGGAACTGGATTTTGTGGTTGTTAATACCTAACAGGAAGAGAACTCCACAAGCTACAATTTCACTTGGTTCAATTATGAGAAAACGGTTCCTGTTCATGGACAGAGGCCACACAAAGACCTACTTTAAATTGGTTGGGGAGCTTGCTTCTTGCTGCCTATTCCTACGAATATAGGCTTAACATTTTTAATAAAGGAAAACAAAGTGCTCACTCCATAACCTAATGATTTAGAGATTGATAGTGTGCTGTGTGTCTAGAGTTTGTGTCTGTGGTCATTATCCTTGTTTTGGAATGAGTACTGTTGGTGATGGGGTTAAGCATTTAGCTTAAGAAATTCAAAATTGGTGATTTATAGGAGAAGAAAAATAGGGAGATGTTGGAAAGAGAGTTATGGAATTATCAGGCAGCGGGGAATAAAGTGCCTTGGTCAGTCATCAGATGAAGTTAGTTTCTTCTCTTGAGGCGACACTTCTGGGTTTAACAGGCCCTTGCTGAACACCCTATTGTTTCTACGTAGTTCATCAAAGGCATAGAATCTTGCCTCTTTCTTGGCAAATATGGTGTTATTTTCACACCCCTTTTGGCATTTATGCTGCTGTAGAATAACATGGGGACTATTAGCTTAGACCTTGTGACCACCCCTGTTTAAATCTGGGCTTGCTGGATGATCATTTGTAATTATGGTTCTGCTATACTTACACTCATAATACACTTGGGCTAGACTCCCCTGGGTCATCTCTGCTAAGATTGATTTGCCAGTATTTAAAGATGCCAAATAGAAGGTGTCAGGGAGTAACGGGATATGACTGATTCAGCTCCTAACACCACCATATCCTGGCCTCAGCGGGCCCTATTTCAAGGCTGGTATTTTGGTTAGTTACAGAACCACTGAACTATCTCTGACCCTGTGAGCCTTGGCTTCATCCCTGGCCCCAAACTGGGCCCTTCCTATGCCCTCTATCTCAGTGGCAGAGTGCTGATATAAAAAGCAAACTGCCACTCAGCTAGCCATAGTGAGGGAGTGAAGAGCAGGGGGGGGACCATGGATTTCATCAACATTCAGCAATTGGTAAGCTGGGGGCTATGGATAGTGGGAAGCTCTCAAATTTCTTTTACATCTTAAAATGGGAATTTCATGTAGGGAATCCCAGAATTTACTGTTTATACTTTTGTCTCAGAGAAGTTTTGTTGTTGAACTAGAGTTTAGGTAGCAGGAAGAGGAAAATATTTCATAATATTAATGCTAACTAAGCTGGCAATTACTTTCTACTTTCCCATTTTTCCCCATCTGCTCATGTTCCAAAGTCCTCACTGAGATGTTCCTGTGCATTGCCTGACAGCAGGCCTACACAATCTGTGGCTGCCACTTACCATCCACCAGGACTTGCTGCCCACCAAGATTCCTCCTCCATACAAAGGATTTTTTTTCTATATTTTTCCACAGGCCACCTAACTCGTTTGGCATAAGCACCCCTGGGGCTGCAGGTTATGCAGGTCTGCCCTATAGCTAGCCCTCTTGACCGCCTAGAAATAGCTGTGTTTAATTCAGAAACCCGTTCCTTTGTTGGTGAGGAGTACTTTAGGAGTCATTAATTGCTCAAGCCTATCCCCTTCCCCAAGGTGTTATCTTAGTTCCAGTGTGTAGAAGACAGAATGTGTTGTTCGTCGGGATAGAATTGTTAGGGTATCGTGTGTACAGAGTACCTCTGATTTTTTGGGGAGTCCTGCCCTGAACCGTTAGGATTAGGAGGACTGGGGATGCCTCGGGCCTTCTGGCAAACGTATCAAGCCAGAGTGGTGTCCTGTCTAGAGCCAGATTCCTGATAGTTGTTGTAGGAATGGTAATGACTCTACCCTAGGTTGTACTAAAGAGTATTCGAGTAGCAAGGGCCCTTAGAGATCATCTAAGTGACCTCATTTTGTAGCTGAACAAATCAAGCTCCAGAGAAAACAAATGAGTTGTCCACTATTGTATGTATAACTGCAGGGATAGAGCCATGAATCTCCTCTTCTGTCACTCCAGTCCCACCTTGCTTCCGGGCCTGCAGTGGACTTTCCAGGGAGCCCAGGGCAATGGAAATACAAAGGGGTTGAGGGTGGGGTGGGGTGAAGTGTTATCAGTCAGCACCAGTCGTTACTTCTTGGCTGAGATAACTTAGTTGAGACAGTGTATAGTTACGGTGACTGAAAGGTCAACACAACTTGTGCAGAAACTAGACCCAAATAGAAATTCCTAAGGCAGGGGTTCTTAACTCGAGGTCCATGGACTTGTTTTTCAATATAACTGGTTTACTTGTAATCCTCTGTATTTTACTTCATGCATTTTAAAACATTCTGAAGAGGTTCACAAGCTTTACCAGATTGCTAGGAGCAAAGTAGAGGGTCCATAACCCAGAGTTAAAAACCCCTGTTCTGAAAGTGCTCTATTTTACCCCGACCCAGATCTCATCTTTATATCCCTTCCTTCCCACTGTTCCCAGCCCCTCAGCAAGGAGTAAACAAGAATGAGTTTGTCTCCTGGAATAGTCTAGGAATCTGCACTTGTGCCCCTGGGGCAGTCTGCCCCTGATAGCAAGCTGGGGAATGAGTGATGAGCTGTCATCTGTTCAGCATGTTGGAAATGTTTTCCTCCCCTTATGTGACCCTACCCAATTTCAGGAACAAATGTGGCATAAATAGAACTAAGATTATGACCCCCTGCAGGGACAGGTGCAAGTGCACATGGCTGTCAGCCACTCCCCAGATCCTCAGGAAGCACTGCAGTTGATGAGAACCTGTCCCTTTTCTGAGCTTAGCCACAGATCCAGGGGAATCCTGGCTCCCTGGTCCACCAGGCAACAGTTTTCAGAGAACTTTCAGAAATTTCCTGACACCCTCTTCTGCCCTTTCCTCACAGATAAATGGTGAGAGAGCCGAGGGCAAAGTCCTGGGAATCGGACATGGAGTCCTTGATCCTGGAGGCTGGAGAGGTGACCCTGGACTGAGTCCCCAGGAAACTGTGGCCCTGGAGAGGCAAAAGTTAGAGGAAGAAAAAAAGAAAAAAGTGAGTGCGTGTGTGTGTGTGTGTGATACAGTGAGTGAGATGGCTGCAGAGCTGCTACGGTAATGGTGTATACAGGGGGGGGTATAATGAAGTTATAGCAGATGACCTCAGAGGTTTTCAGAATCAGTTTTGATAGCTGACTATTCTCCCTCGCCAATAGTTTCTACCATCCTCATCTCACATGTTTTTCCCACCCTTATTTCAGCTTGAGGCTTTTAACAATTCCAGGCTCAGGCTTGAGAGCCTGGCTGACTTAGAGAATTTGGTGCTGCAGCGGAAAGAAAGGCGCCTGAAACGGAGGGTCCCTCCCAGGGCACCTAAGCCCCCGGTAGAGGTGAGTGGGGAAGACCAAAGAATGGTGGGAAAAGTACGTTAATAGTGCCCTAGGAACATTTCAGTCTGGGCTCAACACTAAAAGTGTTAGCCTGTTTCGAATGATCCATGATTTTATCCTGACTACCCCAGCTGCAGCCTCCATCCCAGCTGCAGCCTGTGGACCTGGAGACATTTCTGAAGGCAGCTGTTGAAAACCAAGAGCTCCTGATTGACAAGTACCTGGCAGATGGTGGTGATCCTGATGCCCATGACATGGTAGGGTAGAGAAATAAGAGAACGTAACAGTCTTTGACATACATTTCAAACCTAATTATCAAAGGAGTCACAATTCCTTAGTTCTAATCCTCTTGGAAGGGTAGCCATCCATACATATCTCCGTTTCCTCTCTCCACACCCAGTTTCACCGAACAGCCTTACACTGGGCTAGTCTGAAGGGTCACAGCCAGATTGTGAACAAACTGTTGGAGGCGGGTGCCACAGCTGATGCGCGAGAAATGGTAAGTTGGGAGGAAGAGCTAGAAGATCGGGGATCTCTTTTCTTCCAGTGGGGCTGAACTGGGAAAAGTTGGTCATAAGGATGTCCTTTCTGAAAACCTTAGGACTTTCTTTTACAGTTGGACCGGACACCTTTGTTCTGGGCCTGCCGTGGAGGACACCTAGAGATCCTTAAACAGCTACTCAACCAAGGGGCTAACGTCAATGCCCGGGACAAGGTAAAGGTTCTGGCAGGGAATATAGAGGTGTTATTAACTCAAAGAGTGTCAGTGCTGGAGAGCTAATGTGGTAAGTCCTACAATGAAAAAGTTTCTTTGCATGGAGAAAGGGGAAATTTTGTGTATTGGGTTTAATATGGCAAGGTGTTTGGGTGAGGTAAACTGTTTGGCATTAATAAATTCCTAACATAAGACTTGCCCCTATCTAGATTTGGAGTACACCCTTGCATGTGGCTGTTCGAACAGGACACTGTGACTGCCTTGAACACCTTATTGCTTGTGGGGCCCAAACTGATGCACAAGATAAGGTAGGAAAATTGTCTTAGTAATAGAGAGTGACTTGAGGATGTTATGATTAAAAAAGAATGATGCAAGGAGCTAGCTGCTCATTGGCATCACCTGTTGTCTTCGTGGAGTTCTATAATTGGAAACTATTTCTTCTCACCACCATTTCAATTGGTTCATTACTCATATTTGGGAGAGATAGGAAGGTAAAAAGGGTATGGAATAAAGGGAGGGCCCAACTCTTAACATGCTATTCCTATAGGAGGGAGATACAGCCTTACACGAGGCAGTAAGGCATGGCCGTTACAAAGCCATGAAGATGTTGCTGCTCTATGGGGCCAAGCTGGGTGTTCGTAATACTGTGAGTATGAGAGTTGGCCAAGGGAGTTTTCACTCAGATGTGGGGGGTTGGTTTTCAGGGGAGAATGAAAGTTTGTATTTGTGACTGTTCTTTGTTCTCAGGAGGCAATGACACCAGTACAGCTAGCACGAGATTGGCACAGAGGCATCCAAGAAACACTACGGGCCTATGTTGGGCATCCCCGAACTCGTTGCTGATGACAATGACAGACCTTGTAGAGGCTACCACCATTCCATCCCCTTCCCTTTTTTGTCTATCAGTTATGGGATAGCTCAGGTGGTCAGGCCACAAGTTGGGATTTTCCCAACTCTATTCCCCTGTCCCATTGAGCTGTTCTACTGTACCAGGCAAGGTTAATTCCTTGGCCTTTTGTTTCTTACCCCTCTCCTCCCCTCAATTCCTAGTGATCTATTTAGTAAGGAATATTGGTCCAGATTATTTTCCTTGCCCTTGAATTCAATCTTTCACCTTCCCTGGTAGCTACCTCAATGATTAGGAAAAAAAAAATTCTGTTAGAAAAAGCAAGGTCAGGCTTCAGGATGGACATTGTCAAGCACACATGTAACTCTAAGGGGTGTCCTATTTGGTTTGAGCTGGTCAGAGACAAGCTGTTCAGGTCAGTAAAGAGATTATAAATTTGTAAAGGTAGGAGAGAAGACACTCTAAGTTCTGTGAGTGGTAGCAGTGAGGTTTAAGATACTCACAAAGGTGAAGTTAGGTAGGTGAAGACTGAGGGGATGGGAACCATCTGGTGGTCTATCAACCATGGTCCCACAAAAGCTATTCAGAAGCTTCAGGACCAGAGAATTGTGCCCTTCAGCTTGTGGGTGACCTCAACTGTATTACAACTTATATAAGGGCTCATGCTCATTAGCAGCAATCCTGATGGGGCATGGTGTGGCTTTAGAAAGTTTCAGTCTTAAGGATTCTTGAGATGGTTGTTGGCTTTTGCAGAGTTATGGTGTATTCTGGGATTATTCATTCTATGTATAAAACAGCACACCCAAACCCTAAGTCCATAACCAACCTGGTTGCTCAAAATTCCTCTAAGACTGACAGATGAGGGCTAGAACCCTCCGCTGCCCCAGAGGAGTCATCTCTCTCTGCCCCTGGGCTTTGGTCAGAACTTACATGATTTGGTTCATTTTCTGTTCTTGTCAGGGTATTAGTGCGTGGTCTCTTGCTCTGTGGTTACTTGTGGCCCACCCAAGATACTTGGGGTGGTGGCCTGTACTTGCAAGGGTTGAGGCTGCCCTGTAACATGGCAGGTAGGAATTTGGAACTAGGGTAGATTTCCATGGTTGTGGTGCCACCTCTCTCTACTGCTTGTCACAGAAGGAAGTATGCCTGCTATCTTACGTATAGCAAGGCAATAGGAGAAAAGGCTGGCTGCAAAGAAGATAGTGGAACTGAGTATATAATACATTCTGGATACTTTCTCCATATATTCTTTTTATACACTGAAAATGTGTATTATGAAAATACACTTTTCTTAGTGGTTACTGGGGAGTCTTAAGGCAAGTTTCTACTGTCCTTACCACTAAAGTTTCTGATTTCTACGTATTGCTGGTCCAGTACTGCTGGTCAGGCTAAGATCCTAGCATCACCAGAGACCTCATCTTCAAATACCTTGCTTTAGCCCCACTGACAGAAGATAAGGGAAGATGGAAGCCCAAAGAAGGACAGGACCCCTCTCTTAGCCTGTTAAGTGCTCTGGGCCAGGCCTAGGTTGAAGGCCTGGATTACATATCCTTATCATGACAAGTGCCACTGTGGCTGCTGATTTTCTGTCTTAGGCTCCTGCTCCCCTTGAGCTTTAAGGCTAGGGTGTCCTCCATGTAGGATGAGAGCAAGACAAAACCACCCCTGTAGGTTGAGGCCATAAAACCTTCCACACACCAGCAGCCTGGCCTTGCCTTCCAGGCTGTGTAGCCTACAGGGCTGGTGCCAGAAGGAATAAGTTCTGACACATGATTATGGCAGTGACTACTCCAAAGTTAGAAAATGGAAAAATGCAATAAGAGCAAATGAAACATTTTTGTACGGATCCTTTTTTTTGGTTGTTGTTTTTCATTAAAACTGATTCTCTTTTGTAGCCTGGTTATATTCTATGGTGGTGTGAAAGAGGACAGGGAAAGAAAAAAGATGGAGAAAAACTGTTTACAGCAATCCATTTTTCACTGTTGGTGCCTAGGCTTTGAACAATCGTAATTAGTGTGACATCTTCAAATCATGACTACCTTGTCCTGAATTTCAACCCATGTAGTGCTTCAGTACAACTGCCAACCCAAGCTTAGAATTTCATCATTTACCAGTTAACACTTAGTGGGGGAGGGAGAGAGTGATATTACTCATGGTGCAGGGTGCCCCTGCGCAGGTTTGAGACTCTGGACTTTTTGTGCATAGGCGACTGTTAATCAAAGACTCCTCCCTCTTAGAAAAGATTAAGCGCTAAATCATTTTTTTTCCCTTTTGCTTGCTTCAGCTGACATTTAACTGCCCATGCAGCCCCGCCCTTTTTGGTACCTCATTCCAGATGGAAAGACTACCAAGGAAAAAGGCAAGTGAGTTAAATGACCTCCGATTCCCTTGACAGTATAGAAAGGGACTAGTTTCTTCTAAACTAAGTCTCTACCTTTGCCTTTTAGGCAGTGATCTCTGGTCTCAAGGCTTCCATTACCCATGTAGTGGCAAAGAGTTAGTTCCCTATACCTAAGATTAGGAATTAAGAATCTCTCTCATGAGAAGAGGATCCTACAGTTCAGAAAGCTCTCCCTTCTACATGCCAGCTTCCCAAGGATGTCAGTCACATTAGTTGGTTACACTGTATATAGGACCATTAGAAGCAAATGAAGATGTTAAGACTGGGTACAACAGAGTCAACAGGATGTTATAAACAATGACCTGGGATCACAGTTAAGATTAGATTCAAATAAAAGCACACCTGCCTTCACTCCATATGTGACCTCAAAAAAATAACCAGGATACTATTAGTAGCAACTAGTCCTGGGGTTAAGGGAAGGGAGAAAACTGGGTCCTTCACCTGGGTAGCATGAGGGACCACCTCTAATAATTTAAAGCAGCAAGGCCAAGTCACAAAGGGAAGTATAGCTTGGGGTGGCCAGAGGCAGGAGTGACCTGAACCCTTAGTTCAGAGAGAGCTGAGGGTGGGAACAGGTTGCTCTTTTTATTTGGGCAAACAGCAGCCTCCACAGGAGGAGTTTTGGGAACAGACAGGCTATGCACCTGCCACTATAGTACTTAGGGTTTGGCACAAGAAAGACATAAAAGGGGAAGATAAAAATGTGGCACTGTGAAAAAGGGAACTGCCTTGCAGGCCAGAGCTTACTGCCACAGACAAAGCCTCTGGATCAGCGCCTTGGGCAGAGCAGTATTCTTGGCTCACTCTCAAAGTGCTGCCAACAGCAGGTACTTGGCAAATTAAAAACAAGGTGAATGCAGGTCACAGCCACATGTTAAAAGAGTATAATTTCTGCATTCGCATAGTAAATAATACTCCACTATCATAGCCTTAAGGCTATGAAGCATCCCCATTAAGGGGGGAGGTAAAGAGGGGAAAGGGCACCTTGGGATTCCGAGATGATGGGCTTTTCTTTAATTCCCTGTAGACTCCTGTCCCAGGAGCAGGGTCTGGAGAATGATGCTACAACTGATTCCCATCCCCACAAAAGAGGCAGATTTCTTATCTGCAGCAGGCTCTTAACACTGGCATTAGGCCCAGAGCCCATGTCTCTAAAAGCCACCTAAAACGTGGCCAGAAAGGGAGGGGACAGGTTGGCATGAAGCTACTCCTGGGCTCACTCAAGTTCCCCACTTGCTTGTCCATCCCCAGTTTTGGGGTTGCTTGGCAAGAAGTTAAACTCTTGTGTTCCTCCCAAGACTCTCTTCTGTTGGGGAGTTCGGTCTACTGTTGGCTGTTCCTGAAAGAGATGTGAAGAAGAAAGGTCACGGTCTACCTCCTGAAGATGAATAAGCTGAGGCAGCAACAAAGACAGTAAACTGCTTGGGTAACATCGGGCAGAAAGAGGTCACCTCAAGGTACCTTGGAGATTTCAATCTAGTGAAGGGCTGGGATTAGGAAACAGATTTCTCTTCATAGAACGCAATCCATAGGGTCAGGCATCAGTATCTGGGTATATAGAAATAGTGAGTGGTTCTTTCCATGGTAAAGTAAGTTGAAACTAGAGAAGGCTAGGAAGGTATATCTGGAAAAAAAAGAACCTAGCCCTTGACAAAGAAACAGTCTTGGCTAAAAAGGACTGGTTTTCCCACAGCTCAGTGGGGATTTGGCAGGCATTTTGCCTCTCAAGAGAATGAAAAGCAGTACTAAGGACAGAAAAGTTCAAACACCACTCCTTCCCAGAAGGGGGGCAAATCTGTACAACACCAGCCTTTGCAGGAGGAGACTTCTTGGGAACAGAGGCAGGCTGCCCTCCTACCAGCCTTTGTAACTGGACAGAAATGCCAGCAGGTCTCCTCCAAACATCAAAGGCCTGTTAAAGCCAAAGAAAGGGGGAAAAAATGGAAGGGAAGATATTTACCTTGGGTGTTTTCTAAAAAACAAAAATTCTCACTAGTCCACAGTCATCTATCAACTGCAGTTTCCAACTGTGCCAAAGAGGGAAATGTTTACTGGGAAGGCTGGAGAGAAAGGGGGGATGGGGAAGAGGAGAGAAAGGAGAGAGGAAGATACAAAATATTTAGCTAAAATGGCAGGTCAGTCAGCACATACCATCAAGGACTAGACCAGGAGATAACCATATTTACTCACATAATTCCCACACAATTTATGCCAACTGTTTAAAAATGAGACAGATTTTGCAGGTAAATTGTTTTCTGCTGTCGTGAAATACACCAAGAAACCTAGAGCATAAAATCTCTTTCTGAGATGAGCCTCTGAATTCACTTGGTAGTGAATAGTGTGGATTAGCTATTTTCACTTTGAAAAAGTATTTGACAAGATTCCCTATTGATGACTTTTAAAAAATAAAGATATCAGATAATCCTTAAGAGTTTAAAAATGGCTACTGATATTCTGGCTTTGATAGGAAATAAGTTGACTAAAGGTACATTAATCTGAATGAATAAACATTAACAGCAGAGTCCCACTGGAAATGATTCTAAGACTAGTACTATTTACTTCTCATATAAATTATCTGGAAGAAGTCAAATATAGTAAGATTTCTAAGTTTGCAGATGATGCTTAATTCTGTGTAGTGAAATACCAAGCTAACAGGGAAAAACCCAAGAAAGGCCTCACAAATCTGCATTAATGATCAAAAAAGGGGCTGCTGAGCTTCACTGTGGCATTTGTTGTTAATCAGGAAGAACTATTAAAAAAACTCTTCAGATAGGGCAGTCAGTTAAAAGTGAGGGAAAGGAATTAAGGTGACCACAGGTTGCTCTCAAATCAGAACTGTCTGAATGGTGCTCCTTTAACCAGAAAGGTCACAAAATTCTGGGTAACATTCAAAACAAAAGTGAAAATTTTTCTAGACTTCTGCACTTGTGAAACAAAGGAGAGCTTAACTATAAGGGAGATAAAGAGAGATTTTTTCCTAGGTGGATTAGGACTCTTCGGTCTGAAAAAAAAAAAAAAAAAAGAGAAAGTATATAATTCAAGTTTTTAAGTTCTTGAAGGGTTATGTTCAATGTAAATTCAGAGTTGCTGAAATTCCAATCTAGTACAATTAGGGACACTCTTGAAACTCAAAGGATGAAGCTTTAAGGAAGGAAAAAAAAATGACTGTGTTACATAATGCAGCCCCCAAGGGATGCCAGAAACACAAAGTATAAAATAAATGTAATAAAGCTTTGGGTTCAATTCACAGATAATATATAATGAATTAAAAGAAACTAGTCTATTTTGATAACATGGCTAATCTATAGGATTGACATCTTTCACAAAATGTCCCTTCTTGTCAAAAGACTGAACACTACAACAATTGGTCAAGACATCTCTGATGTTTAAAATATACTTTTAACGATCAGAATGACTGATGCAAAGGGTTCAAAAGAAGCTACAGTCCTAATAATTGTGTGGGAGAATATGAGTAAAGACAGTACCTGTCAGCATTTGAAGCAGTAGTTACTTTCCCTTTACACCATCCCTAGGGGCAACTCAGGAGAATCTATGGGAGTCCCAAAGTTTTGTCTTTGGTTCCTACTTCAAAGCTCACAAAAAAATAACACGATTATTCAATTTCTTTGATTATTCTTCCAAGAAACATAGATTTCTGGGAATGCTTAATTTTCATGCCTTTTATCACACTCTCTCATATATTATCCCTACCTTTTCTTTTATAAAAGCTTGTGTCCCATTCTCCCTTGACTACTTCCCTTTATACAACTGGTCTACACACAGTGGGGCACTCTATATTTTACTAAGAGATAAAAGAATTAGATACTACCAAATTGCTTTCATTAGTTGCTTTCCTAGTAGCGATGATTTGTATTGCAATAACCCATTCACATCCTCACCTAATCTCATTTGTAACTAGGTATTTTTGAGTGGATTAGAACTGAAATATACTATAGAGTGATTACACACAATGCAGAGGCCTAAGTTTAGCAGCTAAATCCTAACCAAGTGAACCAACACAAATAAAAACTAAAAAGCTGCCACAGACTTCATATACACCCTACTGGTTGAAGCAAATGGAAATTCATCTAATGAATAAAGGGCATAGCTAATTAAAGGTCAGCTGATGAGAAAGGGGGAAAGTAGAAAGGAGGAATGAGGGGAAGGAACTGGGACAAAGAACACCAGTTAATTGGCTCCAGAGATACCCAAACAGGAAGAAAGTGACTGAGTTTGGCCGTAGGCCAGGGACTTGACTTCCAGTGCCTGCTGCAGGATGGTTACCTGCTGCTGCAACAATCTTGCTATGGAGCAGCTTGGTCTGGCTGTTGGGGACAATTCGGAGGTCCAGGTTCTCAGGAGACTGTGGGGAATTCTGGGCACGTGATGCCATGAGTGCATTGAGGTACTGCAGTCGAGTTACCTAAGGAAAAGAAAGGGACACTTGGCTTCAAAAGTACTACTGTTTAGAATTTTGCCTTACCTAACTCATCACTTGTCCTGTTTAAATACACGATGTATACTGTAGAAGAAGTAGAAAAGGACCAAGATAAGGGGAAAAAAAACCCTAGAAAAACTCTCCATTAAGACCGAATGGAGGAATCTTAAAAACAGAAAGGAACTGTTCAAAGAAATGTTATTTTAGTGCCCTCAGGGGTTACAGCTGGGATGAGGAAGACAGGATAAGGAAGAGCAGAAAGAACAGCAGAATTGGAGACAGGATAAAATCATCATGCTAACACTTCAAAAAATGGAGCTGGAATGCTTTTGTGAGCAACCAAGAACAACCATTCTGGAACCTAAGGCTCATTGTCCAAAAGGTAGATAAAATTAGAATTTTACCTCAGTCCCATAAAGAAACATGACCAGGTTGGCCTAGCCTCATTATGAACACAAAAACTCGTTAAAACCAGCACTGATGAGTTACATGGACCTTCACCTTAATGAACTGCAGGTCAGAGAGGGCCCTCACGGTGTAGTCAGGACAATACGTAGAAGAGTAGTGGGTACTCTCTGCTGGCTCGGACTGCTGGTCACGTCGGCTGGGCCGAGTTGAAGACACTGGGGACTGGTGAACTGGTGAAAGGCAACAATCAGGAGTGTACAATCAGTAAATTGCACATCCACCTTGGAAGGGGGTACCCTCAAGTTTTTAGAAACCACTCCATTAAAAAGCACACTAGAGAAAAGGCTGACAAGAACTTTGAAGAGATGAATAAGGAACAGAGCTTTCCCCTTGGAGGTGTGCAGACAGGAAAGGAATCTAGCCTTCTCAATGCACTAGGCTATCTCATCTTCAGCATACATTCTTTCATATGAACTTCACAATAGTTCTGGGAGGAAGATACTACATATGTTATTATCCTCATTCTACAGAGGAGGAAACTCAGGCCCTAAGAAGTTAAGAGACTTATCTGTGGCCACAAAGCCAATAAGGACCACATGTGACATGTTGCCTAGCACAATTCTTATAGGCACTTTGAGCTATTATCTACATTCCAAAATTTCTTCTGTTTTGGATTGTCACGATAGCAGGAGCTCCTCACTTCCTACTTCCTCTGTTCCCCAAAACTATTTCTTTCTGCCTCAGTACAACTAGACTATTCAGTTTGCATAGAAAAGTGGGAAAAGGGCAGATAATCTCTGAGGACCCATAAACCACATGACCCTATAAAATGATATATTTCTTCTCTCTCTCTCTCTCCCCATACATGCCAGGTATCACAGCAAACATCAATCAACAAGCATTTATTAAGCACCTACAATATGGCAGGCTTTGTGCTAAGTGCTGGGGATACAAAAAAATGTAAAAATGGTTCCTGCCTGTCCTCAAAAAGCTTACAAATCTAAGAGTGGAGACAACATGTAAATAAATAGATATATACATTGTAGGGGAAAGAAAAGAGGGGAAAAGATTAGCAGCTGGGGAAGTGTGAGAGACTTCTTAGTGAAGGTGGCATTTTAATCTGGAGGGCCATGTAACTGGGTAACACGTACACATTTCACTAGGCCAGAATGTTAACTCATTTCTGGTATCTCACCAGAAAGTATATGACAATGAAGGCTGAAAGTAAAGCTCCCAAGGCCTCCACCCTGTTAACTGGAACCAGGGCACAACATGCTGGGAGCCTCAGCCTGGGGGTTACTAATGTCTTGGTGCTCTTACCTGAGGATGGTACTGACAGGGCAGATACACCATAATAAGTGAAGGCTCCATTTTCAAACTTGAGGCCCTCTTTCCCAATCTCCACCTCAACCCTGCCCTGAAGAGAAAAAGAAAACATTAATGTCTTAGGGCTTGTCTACCCTTTTTTTAGGAGGAGACCACCAAAAGGAATTATCAATTTCAGTTAGATATGAAGAAACCAGATTAAAATAATATCTTTGGGGATAGGAGATGAAGAAGAAAACAAACATTTATTAAGTATCTACTATGTGCCAGGCACTGTGCTAAGTGCTTCACAATTATTATCTCATTTGATCCCCGTAACAACCCTGTGAGGTAGATGCTATCATTACCCCATTTTACAACTGAGGAAACTAAGGCAAATAGCGGTGAAGTGATGTGCCCGAGGGTCAGACAGCTAGGAAGTATGAGATCAGATTTGAACTTGGGCCTTCTTGACTCCAAGCCCAGCACTCTATCCACTGCACCACCCAGCTGACTCTGAGTATCCTTATTCCCCAACTCCTGTCCCTTTTCTTATTTTATTGTGGAAAGGAATACAAGTCCAGGGCCTGATATGATGAGGTAGAACCAGTTGAGTTACCTGCAAGATGAGAATGAAGTAGTTAACTGGCTGATTGCGCTGGTACAGGTAATGGTCTGCAGCCAGTCGGTTGCATTCATCAAACTTCACTTCCTGGTTGACACTGGGATGCTTCAGCAGGTGTAGCAGGACCTTCTCTGAGATTCGTAGTGGGCTAAATAAGTCCACCTCTGCCCCATGGTGGGAAAAAGTGACAAGCGTCCATGAGGGGCCGTAGCCACTCAAGCTTCCACTCCCAGCTGCCCCCAGGCCTACCTGAGGCACCCTCATACCAGACCAACAAGCTGGAAGTGCTATAGGATTTGAGAAAACTGGCTCAAAGTCCACAGAATCTGTGATGCTGGAAGTGGGCCACCTGACTACAATTCCACTAGCCTTGCTGGCCACAAGCCTTGGGCCTCCCCCCCCATCAGCTGGCCTGCCCCTGCTCTGAGCTGATACAAAGAAAAATTCCATTGCAGGTAACAGGAAAAGGAAAACATGTCTTTACCTCTAGGCTTCCTAGGCCTTGATGGTTTATTTGCTCAGAACACAAGGATTTCCCTGTGAATTGTGAATGGGGTTGGAGTGGGAGAGTCCCAGTCCCTATCCTTTAAAGTCTTTAAGCCTCAGAAAACGGAAGGTAAGAGGTTCCACATCTGGTCAGTTACCCCAAAAGGCAGTGCCTCTTCAAGCCCTTGATCAGGGGAGAGCCCAGGGATGGTGAGTAAGAAGGAGGCGAGGATCCTCTTCCCCTCACCTCGGGAGAGGAAACGTTGGGTGGCCAGGAGCAGTTGCGGGGAGATCTTCACTTTGTGCTCATTGTCAGACCCTTTGAACAAAGAGAACTCCTCCTTCTTTCGCTCTAAAGGGGCACCCAGACAAGTAGGTTTCTTCTTCACCTTGTTTTCTCCTGATACAGGATTAAAGAGCATAGTTAGACATTAGCAACTAATTTTGCCAATACATTCAAGTTACTCCTTTACCATGTTTTCCTTCCTACCAAGAGCTATGGTGCAGAGAGGTTTGGCAGCATCAAGATATGAAGAAGATGGCTGTTTCACTCACCACTGCAGAACAGCTGCCCTTTGGGCTGGATATAGCTGCCATTCTAATCACCTGATAATTCTGGTATTAGGTAAGGAGAAGGAATGGGCACAAAGGACATGCCAAAAGGTAGACCTCCCTATTTGGAACTGATCCAGGATAGTAACTTACATAACAAAGCAACCTAGCGCATCAACACGGGAATCTTGGGCCATTAAAATTGCACTTCTTGGGGAAGCGAGGTGGCGTAGTGGATAGAGTACTGGCCCTGGATTCAGGAGGACCTGAGTTCAAATCCGGCCTCAGACACACAATACTTACTAGCTATGTGACCCTGGGCAAGTCACTTAACCCCACTGCCTAGCCAAAAACAAAAACAAAAACAAAAAATTGTACTTCTTGTGAAGGGAGTACTTAACAATCAACAAGTGTAAACATTAATATTTAAAACAATGACATCATTAGATCTGGTAGCTCAGTGACCACGTTGCATCGAGACTTCAAGCATGAGAAGGAACATGGAGCAAAATATTATTTCAAGATAATCACCATCAGTGAGTGATTCAATGCCCCAAGGTCATATTTGGAGTTCCAATTCTGTCAGGTAAATACCAGCCCTTACCCCCAATAAACAGTTTTATAGGATATGATAAAGAGCTCTAAGATCAGACTGCTCAGGCAGGATAGTGATAGTTATACCATAAGCACCTTCCAAAAGTCATATGCTGGAATTAGGCCAAAATTCACAGAAGCAAAGAACACAGGCTCTCTGTAGAGCATAGAGTTGGGCTGTAAAAGAACTAATTTGTAATGACAACACAGGAGCTCAAAATGGGGAAAACCAAAATGGCTCCAAAAAGATATCTCCACCTACCATCTTGATGATTACTAGGGGGGAAAACCCAACCCCAAGATTACTAAGGGATCCAGAACAGAAAATGGTCTTGCAGTCCATTGTGGGAAGAATAGTGGTTTTGACATGAGGACACCAGGTATAGTGCCATCTTGGGAACTTGAAAATATTGGTCATAATCACAGGGAGACTGAAGAACCTGTTTACCAGGACATTTGAAAATAGCTCGGCCAACAACAAGAGAAATATAAGTTCATTTGTGTCTAGGATACTTGAATACCCCTGTAACTTGAGAGAAATTGGATGAGAAAAACAAAACAAACTCAGAAAGGAGTTAACTCACCATAGTCATCAGATTCATCCAGGATCTCTGATTTAATTATCTCCTCAATGACATCCTCCAGTGTGACAAGACCCATAACCTCATAGAAAGGGTCTCCCTCGCCTTCATTGTTCACCTTCTGTACAATGGCCAGATGTGACTTCCCTGTGGAACAATATGCTGTTGTCATGGTGGCAAACAGAAAGAAGCCTAGACATGCTGATCTCACAACGTTGTAGACTACAAGTACAGGACTTAATAGCCATGAAAGACTCTCGGGAATGAAAGGACAGCACGGAAGCATACAACTGCATTTGAATCCTGACTCAAAACACTCATTAAGTCAGTGACCCTGGGCAAGTCATTTTAATTCTGGGGCCTCAGTTCCCTCATATCTAAATGAAGGGGCTCAACCTGAAGACCTAGAGGTCATTTAGGACCTTTCCAGCTCTAAATATATGAACTTTCTGAGGCTCTATTTTCTCAACTACTGCTTAGTATCTCTAACTGGACATCTATCAAGCCATTTTATTTATTTTTTTTTTTTATGTCCCCCCCCAATTATGTATAAAAAAAATTTTTTAACATTCTTTTTAAAAAAATGCTGAGTTCTAAATTTTCTCCTTCCCCTCCTCCTATTTCCCTGAGATGGCAAGCAATTTGATGTCATACATGCATAATTATGCAAAACATATTTCCATATTATAAGTCATGTTGTAAAAAAACAAAACAAAACACAAACATCCCCCTCCAAAAAACAACCACACACAAAAATAAAGTGAAAAATGTTTCAATCTGTACTAAGAATCCATCAATTCTTCCTCTGCAGGTAGATTGCATTTTTCATCATGAGTCCTTTGGACTTGTCTTGGATCATGGCATTGCTGAGAAGAGCTAAGTCAATGATAGTTGATCATCACACAATATTGCTGTCACTATGTACAATGTTCATCTGGTTCTGCTCAATTTACTCTGCATCAGTTTGTGTAAGCCTTTCCAGGTTTATAAATATATTTTAATATCCAGAGAAACAAAGGCTTAGAAAGATACATCCAGACCTCTGAAATCCTCTCTAACTCTAAATCTATGACCCAACGATCCCTGAGAGAAAGAACTGTTGTCATACATTTTATGTCCCCCTTAGTACCTAGCACTGTGTCTGTCTTGTATCAATTTTTAAAACTTATTAAAATAACAAAATGACAAGGGAAACTGACATGGATTAAATTGATAGGTTTAACTGATTTGTTCCCAATCTGTTTGAGACTGTTATGAGAACCCAATATTATTCTCCAATGGCCTTAGCAGGCTGAAATTTGAAAAGCTGGGACTAGACAGGACGTTACATAGATAATAGAAGCCTAAAGTATAGTTTGCAAAGAACACTGAAGGCTGAAAAATGCCACAAAAGCAATGTTTTACAAAGAGACAAATTCACTTTGTAGTACAAACTGATATGCTAATGAGGGATGGAATAATTCAACTTAGAATTCTTCCTCAAATTAGTTTTTTCTGTTAAACTGAAACAATCACATGCACTGAATAAACATTTATTAATAAGTACCAGCGATGTACCAGGCATACAAAAATAAAAATTGAACAATCCCTGCCATCAAAGAGGTTAACAGTGCATCCCAGATATGAGGTGGGGGGAAAGGAAGAAGACAATGACTAGCTAACCTCTAAAGTCCACACCAGTTGGACACTATGACCCCATGATCCCTGAGGGTGGCGACTGGTCATACGCTTTGTAATCCCTCCTAGACCTAGCACTGTTTTTTGTAGCAACAGCACTTTTGTGACATTTCTCAGCTTTCAGAACAAAAGACCTAAATGCAGACTAGATGCAAAGGCACACAAGACAGGAGACAGAATGTTCGGCGTGAGGCACAGCAAGTTGGCTACTCTGGCTTGACCACAGAGTGAGTGAAGGGAAGAAAGTATGTAATGAATGAGCTTGCAAAGGCGAGTCAGAGCCAGATTTCAAATGGCTTTAAATGAAAAAACCAGGGAATTTGTATTTGATCCTACAGACAAGAGGAAGCAGAGTCACTGAAGCTTTTTAAGCAGTGGAATGATATGCTCAGACTGATACTTTAGGAACATTATTTGGCAGCAATGTTAAAGATAGATGAGAAAGGAGAGAAACTTGAGGCATACAGACTAATTAGAAGGCTACTGCAATAGTCAAAGAGGTGATGAGGCACTAGTGTGAGGCAGCAGAAAAAATACTGACCTTGCAGTCACAGTACTGAGTTTGAATCTAGATTCAACCATTTACTAAACCTGAGTAAACTGGGCAAGTTATGTAACTTAGGCCTCAATTTCCTCATCTGCAATAGAAGGTTGAACTAGATGGCTTCTGAACCCCTTCCCAGATTTACATCTACGATCTTAGGGACTGAATCAGGAACAGTAGAAAGAACTCCACTCCATGAGTCAATGAGATTTGAAAACAGACTGGCTTCAGAGAGAAAGGATGAGTGAGTGGAGTCCAGTGAGAACCTAAACAACTACAAGGATGGCAGGGCCCTTTACAGAAACAGGAAAGTTAGGAAAAGGGGTGGGTTTGTCAAGGAAAAATTTTAAATTCTGTTTTAAATGTATTGCTTTTGACAGAATAAAATTATCTTGGAAAAATTCTATCTCTATTATCTCTACCAAAATTTTCAAACCAGTAGCACTGTAAATGAGTAATGGGATTGTTATTTGTATTTTCTTTGAAAAGCAAATCACCACCCTCTAATTCATTTTGGTGTACATACAGATTGCTGCAGTTTTCTTGGCACGAGGTGTACTTGTATTGAGTTGCTGCCTGACAGAGGAGGGCAGAATGACAGAAATTAGAGCTTGGCCACAGTAGGATTCTCTCCTTACTCTTATCATTGTTAATCTTTCCATCTATGGAAATATGTTTTGCATGATTGTACATGTATAATTTATTTTAATTGCTTGCCATCTCAGGGAGCAGGGAGGGAAGGAGAGAATTTGGAACTCAAAATTTAAGAAAAAATTAATGTTAAAAACATTTACATGTAATTGGGGAAAAAAAATTATTAAAAAAAAAAAAAAAAGATGGTTCACAATACTTGATTATACTGTGTTAGAGAACTTTTCCAGCATATTATGGACTTGCCTAGCCACATTGCTCTCTCTGTATCTTACCAACTATGTGGAATTATTTAAGAATTAAAAGTGACATTTTGCAGGATGTCCTGATATTTTTATGGAGAAGTGGGATGGGAGATGCAAAGAAGCCCGTTGGTTATGCGTCTGCCACTTTGAGATTAAGCCCTTATTCCAAGTTTAATAAGTGCCTGCTAGTGGCAAAGATGCAGAATGAACCCTGCAGCTCTTACATTTTTCTTGCCCCTATGACATTTGTGTTGGGGAAAGCCCAATTATTTGTGGAAGTGCCATTCCCAAGTCAGAGCCTCAAAATGGCCCTACCACACAAAGCGAAATCTATTTGGAAAGATGGAGAACTCTAGCATGTGATTTTGAGCAAATCCTTACGAATTTTGGGAACAGTCCAATGGGTCAAAGCTCAGGGATGAAGGGAGGGTTGCACAGAATGTTACCAAAGGAAAAAGGGCCCACCCCAGGCCAGTCACCTCAGCATGTCAACCAGCTGCAAGAAGCCAAAGCAGCAACTTCTACACAAGATCCTTCATGCAAAGTTATTCTTGTTTTTACAAAAGTTCCAGTCAGTCACTTACCCCATATGACCATGAGTAAACTGTGAAGCATAAAGAGCTTTTTAAAACAAAAAAAACCCTGTATTAATAAAAATAAATGACAAATTATTAAAATATTCTACCTGAGAAACCTAACGTTCAAAGTGGTCATAACCCAAGATATGAGAAGTAGAAACATTATGAAAAGGAACTTGGCTTGAATGGGCAAAAACTCCATCTCGAATGACTTTTGACTCTTTCTTTGTAGGGATGCGATTACAACTAATGAAAACTTTACAGTCTATCACACAGATCAACTCAATATATTCTTACAAAATATTATATTTGTGAACTAGGCATAAATGCCAATACGTACTTTTTGTAACATGTATCGCCATTTAAAAAAATTATGCTGCTATTGTCAACCCTAATATTAAAAACAACCAGAAAACTTCACCTTATATAGTTCTGTTATAAAAAAGATTTTCAGGGGCTAGTTCAATATTAGGAAAACTATCAGCATAATTGATCATATCAACAACAAAACTAACAGGACATCACATGATTATCTCAATAGATGCAGAAAAAGCTTTTGACAAAATACAACATCCATTCCTATTAAAAACACTAGAGAACATGGTAATAAATAGAGTCTTCCTTAAAATGATAAGTAGCATCAACCTAAAATCTTCAGCAAGCATTATATGTAATGGGCATAAGCTAGAAGCATTTCCAATAAGACTGGGGGTGAAACAAGGATGTCCATTATCACCACTGTTGTTCAGTATGGTACTAGAAACATTAGCTTTAGCAATAAGAGAAGAAAAATAAATTGAAGGTATTAGAAGAGGCAAAGAAGAAGCAAAACTATCACTCTTTGCAGATGATATGATATAGTTAGAGAACCTTAGAGAATCAAGTAAAAAACTACTTGAAATAACAAACAAATTTAGCAAAGTTGCAGGTTATAAAATAAACCCACATAAATCATCAGCATTTCTATATACTACCAACAAAGCCCAATAGCAAGAGATAGAAAGAGAAATTCCATTTAAAGTTACTCCAGACATTATAAAATACCTGCTGAAACAAACCCAGGCACAATATGAACACAATTACAAAACGCTTTTTCACACAAATAAAGTCAGATCTAAACAAATGGAAAAACATCAGTTGCTCATGGGTAGGCTGAGCTAATATAATAAAAATGACAATTCTACCTAAGCTAATTTACTTATTCAGTGCTATTATCAAACTACCAAAAATTATTTTACAGAGCTAGAAAAAATTATAACAAGATTCATTTAGAAGAACAAAAGGTCCAGAATATTAAAAAAAACTAATGAAAAGAAATGCTAAGTAAGGTGACCTAGCCATTCCAGATCTTAATTATATCATAAAGCAGCAATCATCAAAATTACTTGGTACTGGCTAAGAAATAGAGTGGTGGATTGGTGGAATAGGTTAGGTATGCAAGACACAGTAGTCAATGATGACAGTAACCTACTGTTTGATAAACCCAAAGACCCCAGCTTCTGTGATAAGAACTCACTATCTGACAAAAACTGCTGGGAAAACTAGAAAAGAGTATGGCAGAAACTAGGAATAGACCAAAATAAAGTCAAAATGGGTACACAATTTAGATACAAAGGCTGATACTGTAAGCAAACTGGGAGAGCAAGGAATAGTTTACCTGTCAGATTTAGGGAGAACAGAAGAATTTATGACCAAACAAGATATAGAAAACATTATGAAATTGAAAATGGATAATTTTGTTTACATTAAATTTAAAAGTTTTTGCACAAACATAGCCAATGCAACCAAGATTAGGAGGGAAGCAGAAAACCGGGAAAGAATTTTTACAAACAGTGTCTCTGATAAAGGCGTCATTTCTAAAATATATAGAGAACCAAGTCAAATTTATAAGAATACAAATCATTCCCCAATTGAGAAATGGTCAAAGGACATAAAAGGGCAATTTTCAGAGGAAGCAATTAAAGCTATCTATAGTTATATGAAAAAATGTTCTAAATCACTATTGATTAGAGAAATGCAAATCAAGACAACTCTGAGGTACCACATCACACCTATCAGATTGGCCAACATGACAAAACAGGACAATGATAAATGTTGGAGATGTGGGAAAATTGGAACACTAATGCATTGTTAATGGAGTTGTGAAATGATCCAACCATTCTGGAAAGCAATTTGGAACTATGCCTCAAGGGCTATAAAAATGTGCATACTCTTTGACCCAGCAATAGCATTTCTAGGGCTGTATCCCAAAGACATCATACAAATGGGAGACAGACCCACATGTACAAAAATACTTATAGTAGCTCTTTTTGTGGTGGCAAAGAATTGGAAATTGAGGGGATGCCCATCAATTGGGGAATGGCTGAAAAAGTTTTGGCATATGAATGTAATGGAATACTATTACGCTATAAGAAATGATGAGCAAGCAGACTTCAGAAAAACCTGGAAAGATGTGTATGGACTGATGCAGAGTGAAATGAGCAGAACCAGGAGAACGTTGTATACAGTAACAGTCACACTGTGCAATGACTAACTTTGATAGACTTAGCTCTTCTCAGCAATGCATGATCTCACACATCTCCAAAAGTCTCATAATGGAAAATGCTATCCACATCCAAAGAAAAAACTACGGAGTTTGAATGCAGATCAAAGCACACTATTTGCTCTTTTTTTTCCTCCTGTTTTGTTTCTTCTTTCTTGTTCCTCCTATTGGTTCTAATTCTTTACAACATTACTAATATGAAAATATGTTTAATAGGAATGTATATGTAGAGCCTATATCAGACTGTATGCCATCTTGGGGAGGGAGGAGAAAATTTAAAACTCAACAGCTTATGGAAGTGATTGTTGAAAACTAAAAATCAATTTAAAAAATAAAGAAAAAAATTTAAAAAAAATTTTCAGTATTGAGAGCTGAGGAAAGATCTGGACAGATACTAGTGGTCCTCTAAGTAAGGTATAGTTTCTAAGATGCTCTAAGAACCACGCAACTGTATTTCCTGAGGGGAAAAAAAAAGATCTAACTTATTAACACTCTAAATAGCTATCAAAGTGACCTGACTGGTTTCAACTGTTTAGCAACTTTTTGACTTAAAATTATACGCAACTAAACCGGGGGGGGGGGGGAGAAACGTGTGGCCTCAAGGTCACATGTGGCTCTCTGGTCCTCAAGTACAGCCCTTTGACTGAACCCAAACTTCACAAAACAAATCCCCTTAATAAAAGGATTTGTTCTGTAAAACTTGGACTCACTCAAAAGGCTGCACCCAAGGACCTAGAGGGCCACATGTGGCCCTGAAGCTGCAGGTTCCCCACCCTTAAACTAAGCATTTAAGGAGCAGCAAGTAAGAACACTGAAAATCAGGCTAAAATCCAGGTTCTCAAATAGAAATATGGGTCAGGTTGCTCAGTCCTAATATCTCCTCAATCTGGTTGCCCTTGAACAATTTCAACTCCATGGCAACAAGCCAAGGGCTGCAGTTTTGAAGAAAGCAGGGCTCCTTTGTAGGAAAGCTCCACAAAGTGTTCTTTTTTTTTTGGCGAGGCAATGGGATGAAGTGACTTGCCCAGGGTCACACAGCTAGTAAGTGTCAAGTGTCTGAGGCCACATTTGAACTCGGGTCTTCCTGAACCCAGGACAAGTGCTCTATCCACAGCGCTATCTTTCTTTCTTTCATTCATTTCTTTCTTTCGTTCATTTTTTCTGGCGATCTTCATACAAAGCAAAATTCTGTTAAGTCCCCAATCTAGAGACTGTGAGGATGATCAGGAAGGGTTCTCTGTCCAGGAAAGGGGCTTTCCCTCAATAAGAAGTAAGAAACAGGCAATGTTCTATGAAGGAATGAACATATGATCCCTGGCCTCAGAGGAAGTTGTTGAGTCTGGCTCAGGACATTTTTGTGCATATTCCTTCTAGGAATGCTCCCAACTTACAAAATGGTGGATAGATATAGAACAGGTTATTTTTTAGAACCTCATGTGAATGCCATAGGAGCAATATAATAATGCTCACTGCTCAAGAACATTCTAAAAACAGGTTTAATGAAACAAAAGGGGAAGAGGAGAAAGGAGGTATTGGAATGAAAAATGAAGATTGACATCTACCCAGAGGATTATATTGGCTAAGAGTAGGATGGAAGGGGTGGTAGAGAGGAGAAGGCTCCAGGATACCAACTGAAGACACAGATCAACTTCCCTAAGACGGCCTTTCAGCATCAGGATGTGATGCTGCCAGCAAGACAGCAATCAATCCACCACATATAAATCAGTAAGAAAAAGAGAAGCCCTTCAGTAGGGGACTCCAGGATCTTATGTGTACAGAGACACACAGAGACACACACACACACCCCTCCCTCCCTACATGGAAAGGTAGCACACTTTAACAACTTTTAAGTCTCCTTAAAACCATTTTGCAGTTGCCACTATACAATCTCATCTCCCAGGTTCTTAATAAGCTGCTGCTCCAGAAGCTTAGGAGGGTGGTTTGGCTGGGGACAGCTGCTCCACTGAGTTCCCGATTCCTCACATTCCTCAAGACCAAACTTTGGGAAATTTTCTTAGTGTGAAAAATATCTACTGCCTGGCAGAGTATCTTCTAGGCAGTTGATCTACCTCTTGGAAAGAGGCTGAAGGGATGGCAGGCACCTTTATAAGAAGGCTTACTGGACCCTATGGGTAAGTTGTATGCATGTGAAAACTGAAAAGGGAAAGGTTCCTTTGCATCATCAAAACCACACTTTGGAGATAACAAATACTGACAACCAAATAACTGTTGCGATAGCTTTTTTTAACTTGACCTGTGATTTCTCCAGTAGAGGAATTTTCCAGGGATGAATTCCCTTTACCAGTACAGATTGACAACTACTCTGCAACTTATAGGCTTAGTTATAGGCAACTTATAGGTTGAAGCACTGAGAGATAAAGCGCATATGTAGTGCTGTACTTAGTCTTAAAAGAAAATCTTTCAATGTTTTAAGGATCTATAACTTCATCAATATGGGAACTCCCTCTACCAGGGTCATAAAACCAGTTTGTGTCAGAGGTGGCATTTGAACTCAGGTTTTCTCAATTTTGGGGCCAGCTCTTTATCTACCATACCATGCTACCTCTTTTGTGATATATTATATCACTTAAAAAAAAAACAAACCCAGAAATGAAAACAAAACCAACCCCCTCCCCCAAAACCCACATCTTTCAAAGTTTTAAGATTCTATAATTGAATGCAGAAGTCTGAGTATTTCTTCTACCAGAGATGACCATCCTATAGCCAAAGATTCACCACATTGCAGTCACTCTGGTGACTGGCTCAGAGAAAATAGAGTCCCCCACCACAGGACAAATACTCAAAAGCCGTAGCAACTTGGTGGTACCCTTCTGTGACTTACATTTCATTGGAATAGCCTTTGAGAACTCATGGTCACCTCCTCACCACAATTAGGCAGAAGAATAGGATTTCAGCTGAGGCAAAAAAAAAAAAAAATGTAGCAGAGATTTAAGAAGGTACACCACAACAAAGGATGAAAGTCCTAATAAAAGCTTGATTTAAAAAAAAAAAATGACCCCAACTCTGAACCTGTAGGAAATGCCAGATAGGCATAACAAAATCCCCCAACCTTCTTATCTTCCTATTCACCGATTCTTCCTCAATTCTGCTATACTACAACTTTGAAGGTGGGACTGGCTCCCCTAAAGCTGTCCTACCATTATTCTATACTAAAATTTTAGCTCCTAGACCCCAGTGCACTACAGCAGACAACTAGTCACTGCTTGATTTCATGAACCAAGATCACTGATTACTGCAGGAAGACAGGGAGGCTTAACTAACTAGAGGTGTTGACCAGAATAACCTATGGCCATGCATTAAAATTAGTTGGTCTCTCCCTCCAAACCCCCAAGACAGTCTAATCTTTGTATGAGACAGGAAATTTAAAGAAAAATTCTTCACACCATTAGTGCTAAATCAGGTTTTTAAAAAAGTAGTACAAAAAAAAAAGTAGTACAGTGACAGGTAATTTGAGGGGAAGGAATGTATCCCAGAGATAAAACATTCAAGAGAGCCAGAAGGATGGAAAATTCTTATCATGTTGCTTATGAGCAACAGAACACTCCTGTCATTATACTGGTGGAATTTCACTTACCAGAAGGGCAGACAACTCATGCTCCACCCCAACTACAGTATTCTGCATGAAGCTCGAAGGTAGGCAGGCTGGCTGGCTATCTATCTCAAAGGCTCCCCAAAGCCTGTTGTTCTGCAGCACAACTATAGTATGCCAGGCAAGAAGGCATCAAGAATTTTTCAAGACAAATCAATGGTTCTCATCAGTTTGATCAGAATTCTCCAACAAAATATCTCCTATAGAAATTGGTACTGGCATAAGAACTAAAAACTTTTGTTTTAAAATGACATATCAAGCTACTTAATGAGTAAGGGCAATGTAATTATTGGACATATCTGCCTCAATACAGAATAAAATTCGGATTCTCATAGCCTGAAGTCTTTGCTCATTCCCAGTTTATCCAGTTAGTTTATGGTCTGATACTACATCAGTCCTTAAGGCATAAGCCTACTCAGTGGCCGGAGGCTTAATTCCCATTCTAGATCTCAGGAGTACCAGTCACCTTTTCTAGGTAAGAATAACACCTCAAAACGAGCCAGAAGCCCTAATGAATCTATCAACAGATCTCAAGATGATAGATCTAGAGTTGGAAGGGCCGTAGAGGCCAAATAATCCACCCCCCTCATTTCACAGATGAAGAAACTGGGGTCCAAAGAGGTTAAATGACTTGCCCAAGGAATTCAGGTAGTGTCAGGTGGGATCTGAACCCAGGTCATCAGCCTCCAGAGCCAGGGCTCTTTCCCTAAGTACTACGCTGTCTCACCAAAGTCACCTACTGATAAAATCTACAACGTGTGTAGACAAGAGGAAACATAGGGCATCATGCACCCCTTATTTCTCAGGGATTCTGACAAGTTTATTCTCTACTCTCAAAGAAAAGCACAGATAAATGGGGGCAGTAATCTGGAGGGAAGGGAAGGTGCAAAAGTCATCACACTTAAAGTTAGAAGAAAGACAAAAGCAATAGTGCCATCAGTAATGTTGCTTTAGATAAAGAAAAATAAAAGTTCTTTATTCTTTAGAAAGCCTTAAGTGTTCTTATTCTAACCTCTGTAAACAAGACAGCAGAGGCAGCCAAGTGGCACAGGGCACAGAGGGCTAGACTTGCAGTAAGACCTGGCTTCAGAGACCTAGCAGCCCACCTAGCTGTGTGATCCAGGGCAAGTCACTTAACTTCTCTGTGCCACAGTTTTCCTGCCAGTAAAAAGGGGATAATACTAACAGCACCAATCTACCAGGGTGGTAGAGACAAACCAAAGAAAAAACATATCTAAATGCTTTGTAAACATAACATAAACTTTAGCTATTGTTATCATTACATGCCTTCAACAGTATCCAAAGTTCCCCTAGAATCAGAAAGGACCAATTTAAAGATAAACATATAAATGGGCTCCCTCCCCTCAAGGGTGTATAGAACTTTAAATTCAAACTAGGAGCTTGGTTCTATTCCCAGTTACAGTTAAGAAATCCTCAGTTCTGACTAACAGGGAAAGAAGGGAGGAAGGGGAAGAATACTGGAATCATACAAAGAATCAAGCAACCAAGAATTTAACTAAGGTGAACTGAATTACGATGGGTGTCCAGGAAAGAGCACTGGATTTGAAGTCAAGAGGCCCAAGTTCAAATCCTAGCTCTGCCACTCATTAACTATGTCAATTTGGGTAAACCTCTTCACTTCTTCTGGGTTTCAAATTTCTTATCTCTACAATAAAGAGAACGGAATAGTCTGATCGCCAAAGTTCCCAAATCTATGGCCATCCAGGGCACTAGGACCATTAGAGCCCTTTTGTTTCTGTTGACCAAGGTCTTCGATGAGTTCTTTTGACTCACAGGTAGGGCTCTAAAATCTATGATCCTGTGCTCCATGAGACCCAGAAGTGGCGACTTGCCCAAGGATCTTGCCCCAGAAGGAGCTCTGAGCTTCGGACCAGGTCTCTTAACACTTCTCTCATTATGGCATTTCCCTGTTCCCTGACCCCTGCCTTCGGCTGGATTATCTTACTGAATTTCTTTTCAAACGAAACGAGGTAGTGAGACAGCTACAGGGCAGAAGGAAAGCTAGCTTTGGAGATAGAGGATTTGAGCTCAAATTCCAGCTGTGCCACTTGTGTGATTCAGATTCCTTATCTGTACATGAGGAAGGTCGAACTAGATGACCTCAGCGGTCCCTATCAGCTCCGGAATCCAAAATCCTATGAATACACAAGTGCATTCAGACCGGGGTACATCCTTCCTAAACCACTGGCCCCGCCCCACTCCACTCTTCTGAGAATCCCATTCTAATCCCGGTCCAACTCCCTCCAGAAGGAAGCCGCAGTTCCAGGAATGGCAGCACCAGTTACCTCGTTTGAATTCCTCCAGGACGGCATCCAGCTTAGTGTCATTGAAGACAAAGTGGAGTGGGTGGTTGTAGAATCGGATAATAGTGCTGAGCGGGGTGCAGTCCTCCGGGTCCACGAAAGCTAAATCCTTGAGGTAGAGCATGTCCACGATGTTGGAGCGTTCTTCCTCGTACACCGGGATGCGAGTGTAGCCGCTCTGCATGATGGTGGACATGACGCTGAAGTCCAGTACGGCCGAAGCGTCCAGCATGAAACAATCCTTCAGCGGAGTGAGCACGTCCTCCACCGTTTTGCATCGCAGGGCCCCCTTGCTGAATTCCTCCCTCACGAACTCGTGGTAAGTGTCAGTGCCCCGGGCCAGATCCACCACCCGCTCCCGCAGTCGCCCGCCTTCCTGGCGCAAGGCCAGCTCCAGGAGCTTGCCCACGGGCAAGGCCACGGGGAAAGTGAGCAGGACTGCCAAGCGGGTGAGCCCCAGAGCGCGCGGGGCCAGGCTCAGGCCCCAGCGGCCGCTGACGGCCGCGGGCGCCACCTCGCCCACCAGGTAGACGAGGCCCGCGCTGCCCAGCACGGCGGGCACGGCTCTTTGACCCACGGCACGATAGAGAAGCACGGCGAGTGCTGCCTGGGCTAGACTGGCCAACAGCAGTAGCGCGCACAAGGCGAAGCTGCCCCAGCGCCGCACGGGTTCCAAGCGCTGCGCGGCCGCCCGCTCCGCCTCGGAGCCGCTCTCGCGCAGCACCTGCACCTCGGCCGGCTCCAGGGCCAGGGCGCTCAGCTGCAGACCCCGGGCCAACGCCGCCAACCCCAGCAGCGCGGCCGCCAGCAGGCCCAGCGCCCAGGGCAGCAAGGGCGCCTCCTCGACGGCGAGCGAGTCCCCCTCGGCCGCGGGCGTCCAGCTCCCCTGGGGCCCCCCTCGACTGCACAAGCGATAGCGCGCGCCCCCCGCGGGCCCGCCGCGCTCCACGCGCACCGCGAGCAACGCCGAGTGAGGCCGCACGGCCTCGGGGTTCACGCTCAGGGGCGCCCCTGCGCCCCCGCGCGCACCCCTCTCCTCCGATTCCTCTCCCCCCTCCGGGCAGCCCGAGCCCGCAGGAGCGAAGGCCACCCAAGGCCACGAGCGGTTGGCGAAGCCGGAGCCAAAAAGCCGCAAGCGGAAGGCGGCCCCGGGCGCGGCCCGGACCACTCGGCCCCGGGCCCACACTGGACCCTCGGTCCTGTCTCCGTCCTCTTCCAGGCAGAAGCCCAGCACCCGCGGGCCTGACGCGTCCCCGCCAGCGGCGCAGCCCAAGCAGAGCGCGGCGAGCACCCAGCGTAGGCCGCCCGCCGCCGCCGCCGCCGCCGCCGCCGCCATCACCAGCCACCCCCCTCTAGGTCGCCCGCTCAACCTACCCCCGGGTCCCCGCCTCCCTCCGGCCAGTCAACGCGCCTATCCGTGCCCCTCTGGCCAATAGGAAACGGAGGAGGGCGGAGCGTCGGGAGTAGTACTAGGCTGCGCCGCGTTGTAAACAAGATGGGGGCGGGGGACAGGGAGGGGGGCGGGGCAGCTGGGGGAGTTTGGTTTTAAAGAGGTGACAGGCTCAGTCACTGGCTATTAGGGAACTGAGTTGGGTCGTGGGGGCGGGGGGAGAGGTCCCAGTTTATTCTATTAATTTAATTTAATTTTTTAAAATTTTGGGCTCGTTGTTTTAGAATTCTTAAGTGCAGAAGCACAGCATTATATCTCCAGTCTCCCTGCCTTTGCACGGGGTGTCCATCTCTTATGCCTGAAATTCTCATCCAAGCTTAAGGTACTTTCAAAGCTTAATTCAAGTGCCACTTCCTATTGGAGACCTTTACTAAATTCCTTCAATTATTATTAGTTGTTGTTGAGTCGTTTCAGTCGTGTCCGACTCTTGTTGACCTCATTTAGGGTTTTCTCGGCAAAAATACTGGAGTGGTTTGCCATTTACTTTCTCCGTTCGTTTTAGATTTGAACTCAGCTCTTCCTGGCTCCAAGCCAGGCACTCTATCGGCAGCACCATCTAGCTGCCCATATTCCCACTGGAGACCTTCCCCGATTCCCCCAAATTATTAGTGCTCTCCCCTTCCCCCCCAAAAAAACAAACCCCAACCCTACCTTATATTTATTTAGTATATATTTTATATTTATTTATCAGTATGTGTCTTGTTTCCCTCTAAAGGAATGCAAGCTCCTTGAGGGCAGGGACTTTTTGTTTTGTCATCATCATCCATTATGGTACTTAATAAAGGCTTGTTGAATTGAACATCTAATAAGAAGAGTATTTTTTATAAAGGTTCCAGTGACTCACGAAAGGCCAAGCCATAGTGGTCCTAGAACTGGGAAAGCCCCATGGAACAGGTTTTTGTTCTGTAGATTATATGAAGCAAGCTGATCAGCTGTTGGGTACCTGAAACCCAACACCTCCAGAAGTCCTCACTTCCAAGAACTTTAACAACCTCTGAAGGCACTTCGGTGTAAAATGTTAGTAAGCATACTGATTTAGAAGAAGAGTACTCCTGGGTTCTGTTCAGCCCTGCCACTGAATAGCCCTGTTATCATAAGGTTATAGATTTAGAGCTGGAAAGGATCTTAGGGCTCATTGACAACCCAGCCATTTTACAGATGAGGAAACTAAGGCTGACATTGTTGTCCAGTGTCATAGTTAATAAGTATATGACACAGGATTCAAACTCTTCCTCCTGACTCCCAATTAAATTCCAAATCAAGAAATCTGTATTAACTATGTCCTATGTGCAAGGCACTAAGGATGCAAAAAAAAATTTTTTTTTCATGGCTCAGTGTTTGTCCTCATGGAGCTTATATATTCTACCTTTCAGGGCATCCTTGCCCTCTTTGGTCTTTGGTTTCCTTGTTTGTGAAATGGGATTGGACCAGACTGTCTCCAAGGTCTCTTCTATTTCTAACAACACTAGATAGTTTTATTTTGTTTTGTTTTGTTTTAAACTTAAATCCCAGGAAGAGACCCTGAAAAATCAACGGACTAGAATCAAGGCCAGGTTCACTAGCTCAAGAGTGACCATTTGAGTTTCAGGGTCACTAAGATCATTATTACCTTGGATACTGCAGTCCCAGATGCAAACTGTATACTTTTATTTTTTCTATGTTGGTTAGCAATTATTAGTTAGGAATCATGGAATACAAGGCAGAACCCTGGATTTGGAGCTAGGAAACCTGGGTTGGAATCCCCAGCTCCGCTACTTAATAGCTGTGTGACTCTGGGCAAGTTACTTGGCCTCTCTGAAACTCAGTTGCTTCATTTGTAAAACAGGGCTAACTCCACTACTTCCCTCCCAGGACTGCTATGAAGAGTGGATTTTATAAGAGTAAAATGCCATATAATGAATGATAATGATGAAACTGCACTGGTAATGCTGCTGAAATGGTCAATAGACTTTGGGAGCTCCTAGCTTAGGGTGTGTGTTGTAGGCAGGACAACCATTTAGAAAGCCTCGGTGGCTGAGAACAGTGTAGTAGGAAAACACAAGCGAGGTAACTGTTTCACAGGAATGTACTCTGGAGAGAAAAGGTTGTTTGTTTTGTTGAGAAATGTTTGTTAACTGTTAAAATATCATTTTTAAAAAAAATATGACCAAGCTGGAGAAGAGAGCAAAATTATGCTGGCCAAAAAGAATTTCAAATACCACAACCAACTGACCATTTTGAGTGGACAGACTCTTGGTTTTTACTCACTGCTATATATGTATGTAACAGGGTACATATGACAGGACATTCTCAGTTACCCTTCCTGATCCTGGTCAAACAAATGAGGTGTCTGGGGCCAGGGCTGAAAGGACTCCCAGAAAATCCTGAATGGACCTTTGGTCCTCCTTCCCATCTCGTGACAGCAAGTAGAATGCTGAATCAGTTCAAAGAAGAAACTGCTTCCTGCCAGCTCTCCTTGCCTTGACTCTTCTGCAGGGCAAGCAGCTCACTCTCTCAACTCCCTGTGAAGTGTTGTATGGAGGCGAGAGGTGAGCTTTCCACCTACTCCCACATGGAGAATGGACTCAATTAGGAGAGCTTGCATCTGGACCTATGGCTGATTTGTTTCCTTTTCTGAACAAGTAATTATCAACCTCAAGGTAGAGGTGTCAAGGCTCGGGAGTCAACTTAAAAGTCCAAGAGGTCCAAAGGGACTGGGTTTATTGAGTGAAACTGCCCGGCTGCAAGTGGAGTTTTTTGATCAAAGATGACAAGACCACCATCAGCTCCATTTTACCAGGTGTTACACTGGTAGTTGTTTGGACAGTGGAAAGAGCTCGAGTGAAATGTAAAATGTCTCATACGCAGCCAGACCTGCAAACTATTTTATGTTGTGATGAAGCTTAAGTATCAGCCTCCCAGAACACTGTTAACAGCAGGTATTGCAAAATGCTGTTCTAAGTTGCTCTGTCGATGTGAGCTGTCTTTTGTGTAGGCATACCTGCATCCTTGATTCATAATACACACTGAATACCTTTTTACTATCCCTTTTTGGAGAAACATCAGAGATGAGCCAAAACCTAAGCTAAATTGTCCTGGGTTACTAGGATTAAGGTTTGAGCTGAAGAGTGTGAGAAAAGGGATCATAGCCCCACTCTCACTAAAGCCTGAGCTCCCAGGACTGAACTCAGTCCAGACCACATGCACAGGTCTATAGTATATGGACCTTGTAATGGAGAAGGGAGTGGGCAAAAGACACCAGCCCCTGTGGACCCAGAGGCAGTTCCTTATTGTTGGAGAAGTAATTTTCTTCTTCGCCTGATTCCCCCAGAAGAGGAGCTATAAAAGAATATTAGGTACTTAATAAACACTTATCCACTGATTTGAGATTACTTAATATTACTGGGAATTAACAAACTTGGGAAACATTTAAAATGTCATTACCCAAAGACTTCTAAGAATCCAGCAGTTTTTTGGTGTTGGTGATGCACCTGGTCTATCCCTAACTTCTTCCACTTACAACCCCTTTCAGACCTGCTTCTTTGTCCTCTTTCTAGGACCAAAGCACTAAGCTAGCCATTAACCAGTCCCTTGTACCTGGACTGTTGCCCATTTGTTTCCTTCTGGATTTCTTTAATTACAGTCTCCACCCCTTCTCAGAAGCATCTTAATAACAGTGGACATTTATAGGCTTAATACTTACATAAGGCACTACAGGCATTACTATCTTCATTGTATAGATGAGGAAACTGAGGCCCAGAAGAAGTTAAGTGACTTGCCTGGGGATATACAACTTGTAAATTGTTTAAAGTAGGACTCAAAACCAGGTCTTTCTCTTGACTCCAGATACAAGGTTCTTTCCTTCTCCCACAATTTCTTATCCAAAGAGATGTGGTCATGGAATATTTAGAGCTGGAAGGTCAAGCCCCTACACTTATAGTTGAGGGAACTAAGAACCAAAGATGAGAAATGACCTAGCCAAGGTCAAGAGGAATAAATGACAGAACCAGAGTTAAAACCCAGGTCCTCTAACTCCCAAGTCCAGAACCATGCTGCCTTGAATTTAATTTCATGGGCCAACATCTGCCATTTTTTAAACTCCTGTGCCAAAAGACCAGACTTAAAAAGACCTTGGTGGAATGTTAGAACTGCAAATGACCTTAGAGATCTTCTATTGTTGTTCAGTGGTTTCAGTTGTGTCTGACTCATCGTGACCCCACTGGAGTGGTTTGCCATTTCCTTCTCCAGCTCATTTTACAGATGAAGAAACTAAGGCAAATAGGATTAAGTGACTTGTCCAGGCTCACACAGCTACTGGTCTGAGGCCAAATTTGAACTCAGGAAGATGTCTTCCTGACTCCCAAGCCTGGCACTCTATGCACTGTACTACCTAGCTACCCCAGATATGTTTTAGTACAATCCATTCATCTTCCAACTGAGGAAACTGAAGCCCAGTGAGGGGAGGTGACTTGTCTGATATCACACAGCTAGTATGTAGAAGAGTGGGGACTTGAAACCAGATTTTCTGACTCCAAGCCCATGCCAATTATATGATATCATCTGTCTCCTCTCCATGTTGATTACATTCCTGTTCCAAACATTGTGTTAATACTTAATTACTTAACAGATCCAGAATACCTGTCCTGTCACTGGGAACAGAATTACTAAAATTACTAAAATCTGTCTGCTCTTCTGAGATTGTTTGTCCCCTGAACTTTCAGGCAGTTCAGAAGGATTTCAAACTCACTGAGATCTATACATATTTCGTTTTTATTACCAATCAAAAATAAATTCCATATCTCGTTTAGCAAATATTATCAGCTTTGTGACAAAAGACACAGACAAAATGAAACAGCAAAACTCCCCGAGAGTCAAACTTATAACAATGGCCAAAAAAAAAAAAATCACAAAAATATACAAATTAAAATCTCGCACAAAATAAATAGGAGTTATTTGCAATGTTGGATATGACCTGTCTATTGCATTTAAATGCTGTCTACGAAGATTGATTTCAGTTTGTAGGAAGAAGCAGAGATAGGACAATTCCAGTATGTAATTCAGGCCCAGGAAGAAAGCACATGAAGGAGAAGGTGAGACCAGGTCATGGGAAGTTGGAAAGCTCCTCCTTCCTCCACTGGAAGGAGAAAGTTTTTGGACCAGAAACATTTGGGAATGCTGCCTGACCATCAGCAGGAATACATTGTCCAGAAGTTGGGAGAAAGGAGCATCTGTTGGCAGTAACCATATGTTTAAAAAGAGGTAGGTGTGGAAGTGTGTGTAATCTGCCTCGATTTATTCAGCACACATCCATTTGGTTCAGAAGAATGACTTTTGCTTACCCTGGCTTACACCATAGGATTCCCTTGCACTCTAACAGGTCTCAAAAGAATTCAAGCCTTGTCACCTCCTGGCTGAGGATAGTCACAGATGCCCTTGGAGAATTAAGGTGGAATTTCCCCACAAAGGGCCTTGTGGCTGACAATCCATGGAGGTCGCTGACTCTAGCAGGAGAGGAGTGAACGATGCAAACTAGGGAAAACGATGCCCCCTTTGTTTTCAGATGACCAAAAAAGGGCAGACATCCATGACAGAAGATATGTCTTGGTCCCAAGAGATGGGATTCTTTAGGCATCTGGAGAACAGAGCACCTGAAGGCAGGACTCTGTTGGCTGGGAAATGGAATAAATAAATAAATAACACCTTAAAGAAACCATCTACTCTCCACATGGTTCTTGGGCCCCAGCTGTTCTTTCCTTCTGAACAATAGGCAATGAGCCACTTGGTCCCAATGCATCCCCATCAAGGAGATCTAAAGTTCTAGGATAGGGCCAAAAAGAAGAGACCTGCAGAGAGCTTCTGGGAAAAACTTGACCTTCCAGGGCTACAGTACCATTAATGACATCCATAGAATTTAGGATGACTGTTTTAAAGCAGGACTATCCAGACAGGGCAGGGAGCTTTGTAGATGGAACAATTCCCTCCCTGAAGGAAATGCAGAAGCTGTCAAGTGACGAAGAGCATCCTGCCTTGTGCTGCAGTGTAAGGGACAAGGAGACCTCACCTACCTCACAGTTCTCATCTCCAACCCTTGGGAGGGGAGGCAAAGGTATTTGCCCTGGTAGAAAGATAAATCTGGATCAAAAATAGGGAATATTGAAATCTGGGATGGCTCCTCCCAGGTCAGGAGTCTGTCTTTGACTTGGCTTCTAAAGAACTCGTTATCAGCAACACAAATGCCCCAAAACAATCTCACTCCTGAAGGGGTTATTCCCAGACAGGCCTCCTTCAGTTTGGATGTTCTTTCCATTTGGGCCAGGACTTTGGTTCAAGAAAGGGCAGGGGCTGATGTTAATGACTCTAGACTGTAACACTTTCAGTTCTCATCATAAGGGATCATCACAAGAGTAAGGGGTAGGTGCAGGGGGAACCATGTTATCAAAAGGAATGAAAGAGTTATGGCCCAGTCCACTAGATACCCTGTAAGAGCCGTTTTGCACAGCTCAAGGAGTTCTGGATTTGGGAAGATTCTGGCCCATGGCTTTGCAGAAGCTCTTCCCCATACCTCTATTTATTGTGTCCTTGATCAAGGGCTTTCAGATGCTGAATGTTGACCATTCAGAAGCACTAATCTTCCCCAGTTCTAAGGAATAATCCCTCAGTCACATGCCTAGATAATTCTGTCTAAAGATCTTAGGTTCCTTGGCTGATGCATAGGGTATGATCCCCTTCTTCCAGCAAGCCCCTAGGATGTGACCCATCAGAAAGGCCTGGAGAGGAGGCAGCTGGGTCCGGAGATCCCTGAGTCAGGGAAAATAAGCTAGAAGCTCAAGGCTAAAGGGAAGGGAATTATGGCTATTGCTTCCTGGGGAAGAAACCTCATATGAGGCAGTACCCCAAATTTTCTTTAAAAAAAATTTAATAAAAACTCCTAATCCCATTATCCCAACCCCATCCCACCCTCCCCCCAAAGTGAAGTTTAGAAAGAGCAGCAATGAGCTTTCTTTAGAAATCCTCTCAATTTAAAAAAAAAAAATCCCTGCCTCTTCCCAACTGTTCCCGGGATCTGCCTCTGGGCAGTACTACCCAGGCAATCCTACAGAAATTCCAGGCAACCTGTATTCCCTGGAAGCTCCTCGAAGGCTCCCTGTGGAAGGGCAACGTCTTCTCCTTGCCTAGGACAGGCTAGGGAACATCTGCTTGGAGAGCCAGACAGGTTATCAAGGGAGTGGCCAGGGCCATGCTCCCCTGTCTGCTCCGCTCCCTCTGTGGATGTGGGCCCACTAGGGAGGCCCCCAAGGGATTGGTGGGGGGCCCCGGGCCCCCCTGTCACATGGGGCTCTCACAGGAGTTGTGGGTGGTCTTGTTCAGATGAACATTTCGATCATTGAGAAGGCTTGTAGTCTCATCAGTTATCTGCAGATCTGACTTCTCTGACAAGAAGCCTTCAGCAGTGACATTGTCTACAGGAGTCTGGGGGCAGCTCTCCATTCTTGTGGCCATCAACCCATTCTGATACTGCTGCCGTGTGATCTGTGAGGGGAAAGAGTCACAGTCATGGAAAGTAGAGATCTCAGCTGATCATTAGGCTAGTTAAGAATGAAATACAGTCATTTAAAGCCGAATAGAGAGCAGAGAGCAGATCCAAGGAAGAAGATAAACCCCTTGAGGCTAGAATCAGTCAAGATACTTGTTTCCAAGAAAGACAGAAATCCACATAGCCAGATCTAGTTGGGCAGGGGAGCGAGGAAGCCCAAGGGGATGTGCACAGGGTGCTAGATTGGGCGTGGTTCTCACCTTAACATACTGCAGATCTGTGAGAGCCCGGACACTGAAGTCTGAGACATACTGGTTTAACGAGTTGCTGGCAGTAGCGGGGTTTATAGAAGAAATCAAGCTATCTGTTCGATCTTGATAGTGGAGGGAAGATGAACGGCTGAGGTTACCTGGGTAGGACATGGAACGGTCTGTAAACAGAGTTAGAAGCATCAAGACAAGGATCTTCCCTCACCTCCCAATCTTACTCTTAGCAGGCAAGAGAACAACACCAACTTTGCCTGCCTCAAGGAACTCAACTCTTCAGGGTCTATGGGACTCATTGTCAAAGATCTCCCACGATTACCACATACCACATACCACATGGGCTGGGGAAGGAAATGGCAAACCACTCCAGTGTCTTTGCCAAGAAAACCCCAAGCAGGATCATGAAGAGCTGGACAGGACAACAACAAACAACAGCAACAACAACTCATTCTCTATTACTTCTCTTACTCAGAAACTAATCTCCTCTGCTATAACTTCCATGGCCTTCTTTGGGACTCACTGTGCTCCTCGACATCTTCATCTCATACCTTCACTACCTTGAGATCAGAGACGCCTCTTTTTTTTCTGAAAGGCATCAGACATCTTAAAGATATCCCTGGCTTTCCCCTCCAGCACTAGCTGGAGTGCTCTCATGGCCCCAGAGACACCAGGCTTAGATCCTGAGGAAGCATGGGGAGGTAGGGCGCTGGACTTGGGAATCAGGAAGCTCTCATGAGCTGTGCGACTTTGGGTAAATCACTTAACCTCTCTGTGCCTCAGTTCCTTTCTCTGTAAAATGAGGTAATTAAGACTCAATAGCCCCCCTAAAGTCCCTTCTTGCTCTAAATGTGATCCTATAATCTTCCTTTCAACTATCATCTCTTAGCAACTCCTTCTTTGTAGTTCAGTCCATCAATCTACGTCACCCTAGCCAGAGCCTTGTTGTTGTAACCTGCTGGATATCCTGGGCACTCTTCCTACTCTCTCAAGGTGCTCAATACATGACTCATAATCTTCCCCTGGCTTAATATTGACAGACTTAGCAATATATACACTGATAAATAGCCTCTCCAACACCTTGGCCTTCAAGTTCATCATCCCCGTCAGCACCAAGAATATAAACCTTTACTTGACCTCAGTCACCCAAAGATAGGCATAACTTAAATTTCAGCATTTCCAATAACTGTGCCATTTCCATGATTTTAAACTCTGAAATTTTACTCTTTGGTCATAATCTCTTGTATTTTCATTTCTCTCTCTACTTCACTCCTCCTAAAATGATTCTTTGTTCTCAAGGAACCTATGATCTTTCCACTGCTCCTTTTCTCCCAGTCCATCACTGATGCTCTGGCTTTCCTCTCCTTCAGTTTTGATCTTATACTTAAAAACCATTTTAACTATGCAATGTCATTGTCCTTGGCTCTGGATTCCCTTGTACCCTTGACCTATTCCACCCACATGCTATGGATCCTTAACCCAGGAAACTACTTGCCATCTACATTCTGATCAAATTCCTGAGCTCCTGAACCCTCAATGGAGGAAATCACATCAACTAACACCACCATATTGCTAAGATCCACTATAAATTCATGTTATCAGATCTCAACTGGGCAATTAATTTTGCGTGGTAACTCTTTTGTTCTCCCTGACTAACCTTCTAACCCCTCCCCACATCACTGGTTCCAAACCTTCTCTTCTTCAGTCTCCCAAGGTGAAGACACTTCCTCTGATTCTTCTCAGTGAGCTATCATCAGCAACAAGCTCAACTCTGCTCTTTTCTAGTCTCTTCTTCTTTACCCTCCCTTCCATTCATGACCTCTGGAATGCCTACTTTGTCATTGAACACACACACACACACACACACACACACACCTCTCCTTCCATCTTCCTTTCATACTCTTTCGACTACCTGGCATTCACAGATTCTGTCTAGACTGTATTCTTGCCTTGCCTCTACAGGGCTTACTACTCTTCTGTCTCTCAACACACTAAGACCACCTTGCTACCTATCTATCTGACATCAACCCTATTCAGATCCTGGTCACTATCATCTTGGTCATAGTCTTCCTCTCTATCCCAACCTCTGCCCTAATATTGAAGAAGTTTAACATATACATGCATGCCCTTGAAAACACTCTGGCCTCCCACCTCATCAACTTTCTCAACTTATATGACCACAGTTACTGACAAGGATGGTCGAACACTAAATCTCATTATCACAAATAAATGTACTACCTTCAGTAATGATCCTGGATTCTGAAATTCATAACTTCCTATCCTTCCATCTCTTCTGCCACATATTCCTCCAAAATGTATTAATTATTCTTCAATTCACTGTGGCATCTAGTCTCCACAGCCCTCCCTGGTTCCTCTAAGTCTATCATATTTATTTTTGTGTACCTTTCCTTGCTTCACAGTGAGCTCCACAAACCTGTGCTTTAAAGACTATCACATTGGCAGCTGTGTGCGGGGTAGATTGGAAAGGAGTTACTTTAGGCAATTCCAAAGCCACTGTAGTAGTGCAGGTGAGAAAGGATGAGGGCCTCTCTTAGGGAACAGATCATGTGAATGGAAAGAAGGGGGGGATACAATAGATGCTGTAGAAGTAGAATCAATAAGACCTGGCAAGTGACGGATTTTACAGGGTGAGTGAAGGAGAGTGTGTAATCAAGAATGACCTGCTGGTTGCAAAGCTGAATGACTGGAAGGACAGGGGTATCCTTGGCAGAAACTAGGAAATTTTGGAGAGGGCTCAGTCTTAGGGCAAAGATGATGAGTTCTGATTTGGACCTCTTCAGTCTGAGATACATGTGTGACAACAAAGTGTCAAAGGTACCACTATTCTTTCAGCCGCCCAGGTTACAATCCTGGTAAAAATTAATACCTCAGCTCCTCCCTCTTCTCCATCCCACATGGTTCAATCTGGTTGATTCTACTTCTATAGCATCTCGACCTCTACCACATCTCACATCTGATCTCTCCTCTCTACCTCACACAACCACTACCAAGTCCTCATCACTTTTTGCCTAAATTATTGAAACGGCTTCCTGACTGGCTTCCCTGTCCACTCCAGTCTGTCCGACACACAGCTGCCAAAGTGATTTTCCTTAAAAGCAGATCTGATCATGTCACTTCCTACTCCATCAACATCAGTGTCTCCCTATTGCCTCTAGGATTAAACATAAATTCCTATTTGAGTATTAAACACCTTTACAACCTGGCCTGAACTTATCTTTCCAGTCTTGTTACATATTTTTCCCCGCTCCTGCACTTGGCTATTTATCCAAACTGGCTTTCTTTCTGTTCTTCACCTATAATGCTTCACCCCTCATCTCTGTGCCTTTGCATTAGCTGCCCCCTACATCTAGAATGTACACTTTCTTTACCTGTTTCAAAGACTTCTTCTCTTCTTCCACATATATTCGTGCATTTGCTTTGTCCCCTGTTCAGATTTAAGCTCCTTGGGACCAGAGATTGTTTCACTCACTGTAGTTGTAACCCTAGTGCCTAGCACAGTGCTTGGCTCATAGCTATCAATTTAATGCTTATTGATTGACTGATCCAATTTGATGCAGGATTGGAATCTGGGAGAGAGACTTGGGCTGGAAAAACTGATCTGGGAGCCATCTGCATAGAGATGAATAAACTCATGGGTGCTAAAGAGGTCACCAAGAGAAAGGATAGAGAGGAGAATCCAGGGCAGAGCCTTGGGGTACACCAATGTAAACATAAATGATTCAGCAAAGGAGACCAAGGAGGAGGGGGTTGGAGGGGAGACAGAAGATACCAAGACAGGAGAATGAAGAGAGGGCAATACCACATAGGAAGAGAGAAGATCCAGAAAAGGGTGGTAAATAGTGTCGAATGTTGCAGAGGTCAAGAAAAATGAGTAGTTGTGAAGGTCATTGGATGTCTCAAATGAGAGCTCATTGGCAACTTTTTAAAAGAATAATTTTAGTTGAGTGACTAGGTAATAAGAAAGAAGGCAGATTGAAAAGGATTGAGAATTGAGTGAGAACTAGAAATTAGTATAGACAGCTTTTTCTAGTAATTTGGCTGTGAAAGGGAGGAAAGACAAAGGAAAAGACAGGATAGTAGGGTCAAGCAAGGTGTGGTTTCTTTTTTGGTTTTGTTATGTTTTTTAAAAAGGGGACAGACCTAAACATGTCAGTAGGCAGCAGAAAGAACCAGTAGTTAGGGAGAAATAGCATATTAGAGACAATGGATGATTCTGGGGACAATTTATCAGAGGGGAGACCTTGGTGAGAAATGCTAGTAAAAGAGCACTGAATAGGGGATGATGGTCTGGAAGCACACTAACTCCCTCACCCTTTCCCTCTTTAGGCTCCATATTACTAAATAATATGAAGACAATAATTTTGCCTAAAGTTATAGAGCCATACACTAAGCCCTATACACCCCTCCCCTTCCTCCTACTAAGGAGAAAACCTCTTTCTTTGAGGAAACTGGGTACAAGTTCAGGGAAGAATTCTAATCCCCCAGAGAACAGAATTAGGGCAAGAGGCCCCGGATTGAGCCAATTAAAAGCAGTACCCTGCAGTAATGAGCAGACTAAAGGAAGGAAGAAGTCTTTGATTACTTCAGTTAATGAGAAGTATCTCTAAAAGTCACCTGTGACCAACTGAAAAAAGAAGAATCCTTACAGAGAGTGCTCAAAGAGGGACAGAATTGTTTTCTGAAAATTATTCTCTACCAGGGCTTCTTAAAGTTTTTCTATTCGAGATCCTTTCAGCGCTCCTTAAACTGTGGGTCTCCAACCCCACACACAGCATTTAGGCCAAAAGTTAAGTGACTACTGTTGTGTTTGAGGAAGAAGACTTAACTGCTTAAACTCTGAACCCTTGCTCAATCTTGACTTCAGAATTCTATTATTTGAGACTATTAAAAAAAAGTCAATTCAAAAATAGCTTTTGTTGGAGATTTTCAAAATCAAAAGGGAAACTGTCCATTTTTGGAACCACCTCTCTAAGCAGAAGATAACTGGATTAGGGTACAATAATTTAAGTTAAAATAAAATGTTTCTGGCAGGTCTGGGGCCCCAAATGCAGAGAATTTTCTTTCACAATGTCAAAAGGCTTTGACATATGGGGTAGGGGAGTACAGGAAGCTCGTGGCAATTGCCTCTGTTTTTTTTAGTCAAGTATGAGGCAGGGTCAGATATAGAATGTCATTTCAGTCATTTCATGACTGAAATGACTGAACAACAACAAATACTGAAAGGATAACAGGGGAGAGGGAGCTGGGGAGGCCGGAAGACAAGTGTGGAACAATAACTATGGAGAGTCTGATTGAGCAGTGGTTTCCAAAAGGCTGTGCAGCCCTGCCCAATGAGAAGATGGGCCACTGCCTCTCAGTCTTTTAATGTTAGCCAACTCACAGGCATGTCTCAAGTATAATCCTACCTTCCCTTTCACCCTTTATATAGTCCAATCCTCCCTTATTCTGCCCCTTCCTGGTGTCGGCCTGAATCAACCATCTTCCTTTGTTCTGTAAACTCTCTCAGCCTCCCATCTTCTGACTCTCAATGTACCACACTGGCTATTCAGGACAGTCATAACCAAGACCCAGGTCATGCACATACAGCAGCTTGCAAGCCTTTTGGGAAAACTTCCCTTTCCAAATTTCCAGTGTATGTACACAGTGCTGGGCAGTTTACCTTAGCAGCACTCCCCTCAGATGGCTGAATACTCCAGGGCAGCAGCCAGTGAGTTTCTAAGCCAGAGTGAGCTTTAGCTTCTCAGATTTCCTTTATAGTGGGAAGGAGTCATTTTTCAAAATTGAAATTCACCTGCTTGACTAGCTATATCGATCTAATTAACTGAACGGTTGATAACTAACAATTATTATTTACAAGCCTACCCTGTCCCCCAGAACATACACACAACATAAACATAATGATGTATATTCAATCACATTGCTGTCACTAAAAATATTATCTTCCCTTTACCATTTATTATGAATAGTAATTTTATTGATAGTGTAAGTTTTGTCAAGATATTAGGAGACACCTTGTTTTCTAGAGCTAAGGCCCAGCAAGCAAGCTATCCCTGAGCTTGGCATAACAACAATCCTTGTGCTCACTCTCTGGATGATCTCACTCTCTGGATGATCTCACTCTCTGACAAAATCACATAATTACTGTATTGCTTTGACCAGCATCAGGTGTTCTCTGAGCTCGCACAAGTACTGGACAAGCTTGGACAAGTACCCATGTTCTGGTCATGAAGTCCTGCTATTGATGAGGTGGAAAAGAGTACTTGAGGCAGATGAAGCAAGCAGGACATGAGATAGGAGATAAGATGCAGGATGTGACTAGCCAGAAAAGTGATCAAAGAAGATTATGCATTGAAGCCCCCACCATGGATTTATCTGTGTGCTTTCACAAAGCACCCTCAATTCCAGAACAACTCGTCCCCTCCCCTCCCCTGTTCTCTTTGCTTATTACCTCCCGACGACCTGATATCCCAGGCATTCTGGGGCCATGCTTGCTCCTCCCATTCTCTTGTCTCCTTCCCCAACTCCATAAAATTGTATTTAAGCCATACCTTTAACCTGGCTAATCACCTTTGCCTCTTATGGGAAGCAGGGATTGTGGCCTATGCTCTACCTCCACATGGAACAGAGCTCACTGGGGCTCTGCCTCACAGGGAGCAGGCCTACTTGGGTGTTTCACCCCAATAAATGCCTTTAACTTGGAGACTGTCTGAGTGAATTCTTTCAGGACACTAGGGCCTGCACATCTATTCCTCATCATTTCAGGTAGCACCCCAACATTCTTGGGGTCCACCCTGAACTCATCACCAATGGCTACAGAGAAGGTCTAAGTGAATTCTTTCACACCCGAACTGCTCTCCCAAACCTGACCTCAACACTATAATCAAACTTGTCTCATTGTTGCTGTTATCCCTCATTGTAAGGACCACAACTCACTGCTCAACCATTGGTATAAATAAGTACTGAGATTCGGCCACATTAAAGTGAGTCCCCCCACTAGGGGCAGGTCTTGGCACATGCGTCTAATCTGCCTCTTTGCTTGTAAGCCATTTCCCTCACTTTGAAATTAAACTTCTGTTTGATTTCTGACTCTCCTTTCTCTAGCCTGCTCTATTCAGCTTTGGCCACCCAGGGGTTAGAGGCCAGTTCCATCTGGTTGACAGTCTTCACCCCATTAACAAAACATTTTAAAGATAATCAATACTGCTTCCTTTAAAAAATTCCTATTTTGTACATATTTCATAATACATACAATCTATTTGTATAATTGCTGTTGTCGTTCAGTCCAATTCTTTGGGGTTTTCTTGGCAAAGATACTGGAGTGGTTTGCCATTTCCTTCTCCAGTTCATTTTACAGATGAGGAAACTGAAAAGGTTAAGTGACCTGCCCAAGGTCACACAGCTAGTAAGGGTCTGAGGCCAAATTTGAACTCAGGTCCTCCTTACTCCAGGCCTAGCACTCTATCCAGTGTACTACCTAACTAAGTAGTACAAGTGTATACATATAAATTTCATAAAGATATGTATTGGGGGTGAATGTTCAAACACTGTTTTGCTGACCAAGGGTGTATAATCAAAAATGTTTGGAGACTTTTGTGATAGATAAGCAAATAGGGAGGAGTAAAAGGATGGCCTTGCTGTAGCAAGAGCACAGTCAAGCTAGCTAACAGTCGTTTGTAACATATACAATTATGTCTGGGATTTGTCACGGCATGATGATGATCATTAGGACAAAGGAGCAGGCTATCCAAGAGTAGAGAATGGTATAATGTTGAATTGGTTAACTATATGGTCAAGATTGAGGAAAGGAGGAAAAAAGAACAAGAGCAGGGGAATAATGGCTTGAAAGAGTACTGAAGGGTCGAGAGACTGGAGTCAATGAAAGAAGAGATACAGAAACATTCATATGCGACAATAGCTACTTCTATGGAGGCAACAGAATGTAACACAGGGAGAGATGGAAGAATGGAAAGTTATGGTTAGATGGAACAATTTCATAATTCTTGATTGTGGAAGCTGAACGCACTTGGTTGACATCAAGGATGAGACTATCTTTTGTGTGGCGGTGAGGATTCCAGAAGTAGGTCATGAAAGATAAGGAGACTGAAGAACTGGAAATTCAAGGGAATAGCAACATTTATGTTGTAGTCACCTAGTATCAGGAAAGAACTTGGGGTAGTGAAGAAAACTATGAGCCAGGAAATGAACTTAAAGAGAATGACCTGAGGGTCAGTATATGAGTGCCACCTAGATCTGGACTGGATGACATCTTTACATAGAGTGAACCTCAGAAGAGAACAAGTTGCTGAGTGATGGAAGCAGAGGGAAAGTCTGGAAAAAGTAATGGGAAGCAATGAATATTATAACTCCCAGGTCAGGACCAGTTAAACTTTAACTAGAAATTAGTGGAAATACTCAATTATATACTATTTTCTGTCCTTGTACCCCCTGTTCCAGAAGCTGCCACACATTACCAAACCACATCTTGGGTTATTCCCAACATCATCTTTTTCTGTTCTTAGTGGAAAACTACAAAACAAAGTTGGACAAAGTTGTGGGCCTGTTATAAAACTCATATTATCTAATCTCAAAGAGGTCCTATACAACAATCCTTTCTATTCTTTGCTGATTAACTCTTTATCCTACCTTCCCTGCAGTAGCTGTGGAGATTCCTTCCCTTTGCTGTTACATTATAATCTATGATGAGGATAGCGATCTATGGAACTGGCATTAACAGTACAGACGTCTACTATCTTTTTGGGCATGTATCTGGGAGGTAAGAGAACTTTCCAAAACTTATCAAATCTGATGACTACCATACATTTCTGGTGATTCACCTGGCAACAATTCACACCAACATAAGTAATCCAGAAAGCATCATTTGGGATTATTAAGTTCTGGAAGAAACTCAAGATCACAGGGGCACAGATGGTATTTTAACTGCTACCAACTGAAGTTGGGTACTTCTAAAGGGAAAGGTAGATTTGGGAAAATGAAGGGCTGGTTAAGAGGATGTTATCTGAGACCTGGAAACAACAGGGCCAACAATTATGAAAAGGACAAATAAATTGTGGTATTTGGCCATATAGAAATATTTGTACCACAAGGAATTATACATATGAAGAATTTTAAGAAATATGAAAAGATATTAAGGGATACAGAGTGACTAGAAATGATGAAAAAAAAGAACATACACACTAAGTATAGCTATGCAAATGAAGACAATGTTAAAAGGCAACAAAACTCAGTTTACTTACATTGGATAATTTTGGTATTACCATGTGAAAGTTTGGCACACAACCTTCTTGTCTTTAAAAAAAATTGTAAATTAGGGGCAGCTAGGTGGCGCAGTGGATAGAGCACCGGCCCTGAAGTCAGGAGGACCTGAGTTTAAATCCGGCCTCAGACCAAATACTTGACACTTATTAGCTGTGTGACCCTGGGCAAGTCACTTAACCCCAATTGCCTAAAAATTAAAAATTAAAAAAAAAAATTGTAA
>NW_020940358.1:30187299-30256955 GCF_900497805.2 Vombatus ursinus
TGTGTGTGTGTGTGTGTGTGTGTGTGTGTGTGTGTGTGTGTGTGTGTGTATTCTTCCTCACGGTTTTTCCCTTTTGTTCTAATTCTTCTTTCACAACATGACTAATGTGGAAATATGTTTAATATGATCATACATATATAGCCTATATCAGATTGTATGCCATGCTGGGGAAGAAGGGAAAATTTACAACTGAGTGACCTGCAAATTTGATAAGCATATCATTTATACATGTTTTCATCCAGTCACTAAAAAAAAAAGTTAAACAGCACAGATCCCTGTGGTACCATCACTATATATGTATCCCTCTCCAAGTTGACATCCAAGCATTAATGACTACTTTTTGGATATGGCCATTCAGCCTGTCCTGAATCCACCAAATTATACAATTTCCTAGACCACATTACTTTTTTTGTCCACATAATTCCATGAATGACTATGTCAAATGTTTTTCTGAAATCTAGATAAGCTACATCTATAGCAATATAATAAACCTGTCAAAAAAAAAAAAGAAAGAAAGAAAATGAGGTTAGTCTGTCATGATCAGTTTTTAATTTTCAAAGATCACTGCCCTTGGTGATTTCTGAAAATATCATAGGCAATGGCTCAATGAGCACATACATTAGTTCTTTCATGGACATACTTCCAGATATGGACTAGATAACTGGAACTCACTAAGAACAGCTGTGTCCTCTCCGACTATTTTCTTCGTTATCATGGCTATCAATTCCCCATGAGCCATTTTACTTCTGTCCTCTCCTGCCTTAAGATCTTTCTCCTTGTTGGAAAATATATAGGGGCAGCTAGGTGGCGCAGTGGCACCTAGTACTGGTCCTGGAGTCAGGAGGACCTGAGCTCAAATCCAGTCTCAGACCAGAGACTTGACACTTACTAGCTGTTTGACCCTGGGCAAGTCACTTAACCCCAATTGCCTTGCCGGGAAAAAATATATATATATATGTTATATATATAAAATATATAACATATATAAAACAAAATCACATCTGAGTAGCTCTGCTTGCAATCACCATCTACTCTAAAAAGCTGTCCTATCCCTTCGTTGATCCACCACTTTTCTCCAATACTCTGTAACTTAAAAAAAAAATTCTGTTAGTCTCAGATTTCTTTACCAATCTCAGCTCATTTTCTATTTTAGCACTCCTGAAATCTTAATAGGATCATGGTAGGCTTTTGTATTCATCTTCAATCACCTGTCCTTGTTTTCATCTTTTGTGCAAGTCTTTTACAACAATTAAGCTGGTTGATGAGTTCCTCTGCATTTATATCAGTCTCTTTTTCTTTTTTTATTTTAATTAATTTATTTATATATCAGTCTCTTTTAGATTGACATTTCCTTCTCTTCCATATTAGAATTGTTTCTTTCTGTGTCTTCAGAATTTCATTCTTGAGAATTTTCCATCCTTCCTGAGCTGACTTTCCCTATAGAATTTTAAGTTGAGAGAATTAAGCTATCTCTGGGTGCTTTGTAATCCACTCTTCCAAAATCTAGAGTTCATGGGCACCAGACTGCCCAACTTTCCTCTTCCTCTGTATCACAGACTCTTAAGACAGAGTAGTCACTTACCCCCAAGGTTCCCATCATTTCCACTCAAGAAACCAGTTCTTTCTTGTTGGTCTGAATCAGGTCCAGAACAGAAGCTTCCCTTGTTGGTATCTCCACCTTTTGAAGGATGAAAGTATCATTAAGGCAAGTCAAAAAAATTTTAGTGGCTCAGCTTTTGCCTGAAGAAGAGAGTTCCAACAGATGTCTGGATAACTGAAGTCCCCTATCACTACTATATCATGCCACCATGCCAATGATCTGTATCATTGATTCTTCATTAGTTTTCCTTCTGCTGTCTAAGTAGACTGTAGGATAAATGCTTTAGTGATATCACTTCTGCTCTGCTTTCCCTGATCTTCATCCAAATGCTCTCTACCATACTTTCCCTCTTTGATTCCCAGATTTCCTCATGTAAGTATATCTTCTTAATATAGAATCCTACTCTGTACTAGTATCACCTTGATTATCAGAACCCTTCAGATCCTGATGATGACAGCCCAGGATCCTGACACCAGGAGAGTTGGGAATACTGGTGTTCCCCAAACCACCAGACCCGCTTCTCTTCCAGACCCTGAAGACATCATTGAGGGAAGAGAGGGCCCATTTTCCTCATTACCACCAGCAACAACTTCTGATCAACTGCCACTAATAGACAAATAAGCACAAAAGCCCTGGGAGTGGCAGCACCTCAGACTGCCCCCATAGTCATCATCTGGGAAAGTGGCTCTTCTGACACTCACATGTCAGGCAAGCCAGCCTAGTTGAAGCAGTAAGTCATCCTAATGGACAGAAGGCAACATGTATCAGGCAGGTTATCACTTGGACCACCATGTCTAGTGAGACCCTAATGGAAACAGACCAGGACTCTGAACTTTCCAACACTTATCAAACCTCCAATGAGAGGATGATCCACTATCTTCTAAGGCAACTTATTCCCCTTTTAGATAGCTCTAATTGTTAGCAAGCGTTTTCTTACATCAAATCGAAGTCAATTTCCCCCTTTGCCCTAAGCTGCCCCACTCCTAGGCATTAGAGGGCAGTGGTGTGGCCCTACTATCTAGCTCGGTAATTACACATACACAATTTTCTCCTCCTTTTCCTTTTTGGTTTACAAACTTTTTTGATTAGATTTTTAAGAATCCAGGCAAACATATCTTTACTAGTCCTTGCTAAGTACATTCCATCTCTATCCAAGAACCCATCATCTCTATATTTTAAACTGCAGTCCAGAAATTCATATCTCATTCTCAGATACCACCTTCTTAAACAGCTGCTCACTTCTCAAATCTGCCTTTATCTTCTGAAGTCCTAGCCTTCAACTCCACATATGATGAAAACACCATCAATACTCTTTTTTTTTTTTAAAAGGCAATTGGGGTTAAGTGACTTGCCTAGGGTCACACAGCTAATAAGTGTCAAGCGTTTGGTCAGAGGTTGGATTTGAACTCAGGTCCTCTGTGCCACCTAGCTGCCCCTTATCAATACTCTTAAGGTCTTCAATTCTTTGCCTGATGTTTTATATTCCTTAGCAATGTTTATTAGAGTCTTTCTGGTAGTCTTGTTTGTGCCCCTAGGAAACACTAGAAGTAGCTGTCACCAGGTCTGAAGAGTCTTGGGTAGGTTCTCCATCAAGGCCTGGAAAAATGCCAGTGGACCTCTCTTTTGTTATTAATAGTTCAACAGATGACTGCCCCAGCAGGGCGAGGAGTCATCAATTAGCACTGCTCATCTCATCTCTGTGTACTTTTCTGGATAATCTCTTAATTGACAAAACTGGATTCGCAGTATCATTTACTGGAGGACAAGGAAGGAGCTGCTTCTTCTGTAAAGGACTGAGCTTACTCGTTTTCGGGAAGAGCCTCACATATCTGTTTCTTAGCTATAAGTGCGCCCTCTAAGGCCCTTTGCAGTTCAAAACCTATGATCTTAGGATGCTTCGTGTCACCGTCTCACATCTCCCAGTGTCCTGGCATAAGCTGGGATTCCCTCTCTGCCCCTTCAGATACTTTTTCTTCCTGGTTTTCAAAGTCAAACTCTTCTTCCATTTTTTAAAGGAACATTCCATTCTTCTTGATAACTTAGAGAACGGACAGCCATTCTTTGAGCCCTTGGCCCTCTTTTGTAGGAGGAAGACAAACCTGCACTTTGGACACAGATAGCAATCACTTAGCCATTTGAAAAAGACTAACATATATAATTCACTGCAAGACTGTCGCTGCTCTCCATACTTGCTAGGAAGTAAGATCCTTAGTCCTTAGTCATTACTGCTAGGTCAGGATATGATGTTCCAGGCTCTGTTCCTGGATCACAATATGACAAACAGTTCATCTTCTCCTTGTCCAATTTTCCTATCTAAAAATTAGACAAAATGGTGTAACGGAAAGAGCACTGGCTTGAGATAAGAAAACTAAATTCTTATTTGTACTAGCTCTTCCACTAGTCAGCTATGTGATCTAGGAGTTATTTCACCATTCTTAAAAAAAAAAAAAAAAAAAAAAAAAGGGATACTGGACTAAGTAATTTCTAAGGTCCAGTTCTAAGACTCTGTGATTCCATGGATTGAACAATGAGACAGAAAGGTAGGAAGGTAAAGAATTTCAGAAATGGAATCTTCAGTGGTCATCTGGTCTAACTGACTCTGGAAAAGGAATCCCTAACACCATACACCTAATAATTGGTCACTCAGCCTTTTCCCAAAAACTTCCAATGAGGGGGTAATCCATTGTCTTCTAAGGAAACTCAATCCTCTTGTAGACAGCTCTGTTAGCAAATTTTTCCTTACATCAAATCTTTTTTTTAAATAGTATTTTATTGTTTTCCCAATTACATGTAAAAAATTTTTAACATTCATTTTTAAAACTTTTGAGTTTCAGGTTTTCTCCCTCTCTCTCTTTCTTACCCCTTCCTTGAGACAGTGAGCAATTTGACACAGGTTATACATGTGCAATGATGTAAAACATATTTCCACATTATTCATCTTACATCAAATCTAATTTCCCTCTTTGCCCTAAGCTGCTCCATTCTTGGGCATTAGAGGGCAGCAGAGGCCCATTCTGTACTTGTTCCTTGGCTTTAGATGGCTAAGCTGTGATGGGAAGTTAATATAAGCTCATATTCATATAAAGCTGTTATGATTTACCAATATTTTTCCTCCCAACAACCCTGCTGAGTCATATAGTAGAAATATTATAATCCTCACCTATAAGTGAGCAAACTAAGACTCAGGATAAGCGGCTGGTGGTAAAAAGGACCCTCAAGTCAGAAGACTTGATTTTGAGTTCTGTCTCTACCATTGATTCACAGTGTGGCCTTAAGCAAACCATTCCATCTTTCTGCACCTCAGTTTCCTTGTCTGTAAAATGAGGAGGTTGGACTTTATGATCTCTAACATACATTCCAGCCTTATATGCTAAGACTGAATAATTGGCCCACGGCCACCACACAGGTAGATAGTAAGTCATGTATCAATGGGGAAGGAACATTTTTCATTATTTTGAAAACCTGGGCCCCAGTGATATGCATCCACAGCTACTTAAGAACTGGAAGCAATTGCTGGTAAAAGCATTAGCTGTGAATTTTGAAAATTACTAGCAAATAGATGAGCATACTTAAATAAAGAAAATGACACAATGACCTACTTTTAAGGGAGTGAAGGGGAATTAGAAGGCAGATGGTTCTGTTCCAGTCCTATAAAGATACTAGAGAAAATCACTTTGGAAATACTTAAACAAGCACAAGTTACTGGGTAAAACCAACATGACTGTAACCAAATGACAGACTTTATAAATGAGGGGAAAATAACACATCTAATACTAGACACCCAGATTTCAGTAAAGCTCCTGATTCTCATTCCAAAATTAGGCCAATAAAGTCTGGAGGATACTTCCGTCCTGCATACAAAGGAGGATCCTACTCAAAAACAGTGTTCACTTAACAGCTCGTTGAACTCATCCCAGAGGGATCTGGAATACAAATAGTCATTTCTTAAACTAATGATTTGTTTAGCAAATTCTTATTAATGATTCAAAAGATAGCAACTGAATTTAAAATGACAAATAAGCAAAAATGGTCAGTTGAAGGTAAGAGGAAGTCTGATAGAATCAAATAGGAAGTAGCATATACACACCAAAGGAGGAGGCACTGATGGCATCTGCACAGACCACACTGGATAAATACGTTGGCATAAGTGTAGCTAAAAAAGATATGGGACTGAAGCCGAATGTTAAGTTTTACACCTGAATTTTAAAAAATCAACTTCACAAGAACAAAATGTTGAGGCAAGGCTAGATGGCACTTTCTCTGAGAAAGATTTAAGGGTTTTACTGGGCTCTAAGCTCAAATTGACGTGATGTGGTCACAAACAACAACAAAACCTGATGTGATCTTTAGCTCCATTAAATGGGGGGGGGGTGCGAAGAGAACAAGCATTTATTAAGCACCTACTATGTGTCAGCCATTTGACAAATAAATATTATCTCATTTGATCCTCACAACAACCCTGTGATATTATCATCCTCTTTTTACAGTTAAGGAAACTGAGACTGTCAGAGGTTAAGTGACTTGCCCAAAGTCCTACAAAGCTAGTATCTGAGGCTGGATTTGAATTCAGGTCTTCCTGACTCCAGGTCCAATTCTTTTTTCTTATGCCTCTGGAACAGTTCCAGGAATAAAAAGGGAGCAATCTGCCCTGGTCAGACTAAATCTGGGATACTGCACTCAATTATGGATGTCTTTTTTTAGGAAAGACAGAGACTGCCCAGAAAAGGGCAACCAGAATGGTGAGGAAAGGCTTTGAGTGTGTGTCACACAAGGCTCAGCTGAAAGAGCCATGGACATTGAGCTTGGAGGGGAGGCAGGAGAGCCACCTTCAAGTATCTATCTGTTCAGCTCCAAGGCAGGACTAGGGGCAAGAGCCAGAACCTGCCACTAGGCAAATCTAGGATTGATGTCAGAAGATCTTCATGACCATAACCAGTCCGAAAGGGGAATGGGCTGCTTGGAAAAGCGGTGGGTGCCCCCGCCACTGGAGGTCTTCCAGCAGAGGCAACACAGGGTCTTCTGGGATTTTTTTTCAGTTTCAGTTGAACTAGATAGGCTGAGGTCCCTTCCTATTCCATCATTTTGTCATCCTATGAACCTCAAGGCGAATATAATTACAACAGTTTGCTGATATTATTCGTCGTATTTTTTTAAAAGTTCCAGTAGATGAAGTGACCGGTCTATGGTCACAAAGTTCTGGGCCCTGAAGAACTGTTTCCAATTCTAGATTCCATGTTTTAAGAATGATGTGGAAAAATTGTAAGGGATCCTGGGAAGGGCAACCAAATAGGATTAGCAGAATGGAAAAGCAGGCCTATGAGGAAATTGGAAGAAAAGTATTAGTTTCAGAAAAGGTTAATGAAGTGATTAAGAAACTTATCCAAATGTCTACAGGATACTAAAGAAGATACCAACCAGCTGTTCTCTATCTCCACTAGAAGCAAACAAAAGCAAGCCCACACAAACTCCAGCAGCTCAGACAGAGTGATGAGGGAGGCTATGATCCCTTCCCTCCCTAGAAAGGGTGAAGCCAGAGAGCAGAACCAATACGGGGAGGGAAGGCACAATTGGCATGTCTACCTGGATTTGTCTTGGCAGAGAATATGGGGTGGCTTGGACAAGACAGAGCCAACAGAAAGAGGGCAACACTCTTTAACCACAAATCATCAGCAGAAACAGCTAAGCAATAATGATGAAGATCCCAGACAACAGGTAATGAAGCCTACCTCCTCTTTTACAGCAGAGATAGAGAAATAAGATTGTATACAATGTCAGCTACAATCTCTGTACAGGATATTTTTGCTTTCTTTGTTACAAGAAAGGGTTCAACTGGAAGATAGTAGGAAATGATTGTGATATAAAGATAAAAGGCACCAATAAAGTATATATTAAAAAAATGATCCTAACCAGATTGGTTACCTTTCATGGCTATGCTTGGGACAGAATTCTTATACAAACAAGGAAAAGGGGCAGCTAGGTGGTGCAGTGGATAGAGCACTGGCCCTGGAGTCAGGAGGACTTGAGTTCAAATCCAGCCTCAGACACTTGACAGTTAACTAGCTGTGTGACCCTGGGCAAGTCACTTAACCCTACTGCCTCACCAAAAAAAAAAAGTAATCACAAAAGATAAACCAGATAAATTGATTACATGAAAGCTTTGCCACAAACAAAATCAATGCAAACAAGATAGGAAAGAAAAGCTATCTATTGAGAAAAAATATTTGCATCTGATGAAGGTATGCTATGCAAGATATATAGAGAACTAACACAAATATATAAGATCACGAACCATTGCCCAATGGGCAAGCAGTCAAAGAATATGAATAGATAATTCTAAGAATTAAGAACTATTAACAAACATATGAAATACTTCTCCAATCACTAATACAAACAGAAAGTAAATCAAATCAATTTTAATGTTTTATCTCACATACAACAAACTGGCAAAGATAACAAAATATGGGAATAATCAAAGTTGGAGGGTTTTTGGAAATACAGGCATATTGAGATACTACTGGTGAAGGAATGAATTAGTCCAACCATTCTGGAAAGCTATTTGGAATTATACTAAAACAGCGATTAAATGATCCTTTGACTCAGAGCTCACAGCGCTAGCTATATAACCCCAAAGATATCAAAGATCAAAAGAAAGGCCCTAAATACACCAAAATATTTATAGCAGCATTTTTTCATAGTAGCAAAAAAACTAGAAATCACATAGGTCCCCAATGACTGGAGGATGGTTAAACACACTGTGCTACATGAATGGAATGAAATATTATTGTGCTGTAAGAAACAATGGAAATAAAGAGAACTGTATGAAAATTTGTATGAACTGATACAAACTGAAGCAAAACCAGAAAAAGAATATATACAATGCAAACAACAGAAATAGGAAGAACAAAAACTAAACTGTATGGTTACGATAACAAAGTTTGGTACTGAAGAAATAAGAAATTGTATCTCCTTTCCTTTTTTGTGGCGGCGGAGGACTACCAGCGTGTAACACCGCATATGCCATTGGACTTGGTTGATATGCTGGTTCATCTTGCTGAAATACTTTTTTTTCCTCCTTTCTCTTTTTTTAAAAAATTTTTTATTCTATTTTTTTCCCTTTTTCTTTTTAACTCTTTGTTACAACGGATGGCTCTTTGTGCGATGAGGGGACATTTTAAGACGTAGGTAATGGAAAAAACAAAATATATTAATAAAAATCTCTCAGGATAATTAACTGGGAGCAGTATGAGTCCAGGTAGGAAGGAAGGAAATTACCATTAAGCACCTACTATGTGCCACTGTGCTAATTGTTTTACAAATATTATTTAATTTGATACTTACAACAACCCTGGGAAGTGGATGCTACTATTAGCCTTACTTTGCATTTGAGGAAACTAAGGCAGACAAAGTTTAAATGACTTTGCCAGGGTCACACAGCTAGTAAGAATCTGTGGTGGCATGTGAACTCAGACTTTCCTGATTCCAGGCTCAGCTCTTCATTCAGTGTACTACCTCGAGGCCTAGTGAGAAGTGATTGATAAGGTGGGGAGGGAGGAAGGACTCCTTTAGCCATATATTTTTAAAAATTTTTTTAATTAATTTATTTTGATTTATCAACAATCACTTCCATAAGCTTTTGAGTTTTAAATTTTTCTCCCACTCCCTCCCCAACACAGTGAGCAATCTGATATAGGTTATACTTATACATTCCTATTAAACATATTTTCACATGAGTGATGTTGTAAGTAAGAATTAGAACTAATAGGAAGAACCACCAGAAAGAGGAAACAAAACACAACAGAAGAAAAAAAATAGCAAATAGTATACTGTATTCATTCTTTCTTTGGATGTGGATAGCATTTTCCATCATGAGACCTTTGGAGATGTTTTAGATCCTTGCATTTCTGAGAAGGGCTAAGTCTATCAATATTAGTCACTGCACAACATGGCTATTACTGTGCATGTACAACGTTCTCCTGGTTCTGCTCACTTCACTCTGCATCAGACCATACAAGTCTTTCGAGGTTTCTCTGAAGTCAGCCTGTTCATCATTTCTTATAGCAAAATAGTATTCCATTACATTCATATACCACAACTTGTTCAGTCATTCCCCAAGTGATGGGCATCCTCTCAATTTCCAATTTTTTGCCACCACAAAAACCGCTGCTATAAATATTTTTGTACATGTGGGTCCTTTTCCCATTTGTATGATCTCTTTGGGATACAGCCCTAGAAGTGCTATTACTGGGTCAAAGGGATTTTTATAGACCTTTGGGCATAGTTCCAAATTGCTCTCCAAAATGGTTGGATCATTTCATAACTTCACCAACAATGCATTAGTGTTCCAATTTTCCCACATCTTCTCCAAGATTTATCATTGTCCTGCTTTGTCATGTTGGCCAATCTGATAGGTGTGATATGGTACCTCAGAGTTGTTTTGATTTGCATTTCTCTAATCAATAGTTATTTAGAGCATTTTTTCATATGACTATAGATGTTAGCCATGCATTTTTAAAAGGTGTTAACTGAGATGAAAGCAGAAAAATCAGAGAGTCCTCCCTGGCAGGTGGATGCCCAAGCTAAGTTGAAGACACTGGCCTGTGGGCCAAGAGGAAGGTCAATGAACATCTAGGTCCAAAGGCCATGATATAGAATCATGAGACTGGGACTAAGAGGCAGACATAATGGTCTATAGACTATGGTCTGCAGAAAAAGGAAACTCCAGGGAAAGGCCAAGTCAAAGTGAGTTCTGCACAGGAAAGTATCTGAATCCAGAGATACCTAGGACTGATCCTTCCATTAGGTAGGGAAACTAAGGCAACGAGCAGTTAGGACTAGAGAATAGTAATAGTAGCTGACATAAGGCATTTTAAAATTCACAAATTGAACACTGTCTCATTTGATCTTTATGACAATCCTGCAAAGTAGGTTCCACTGGTATTACTATTCCCATTTTAGAGATGAGGAAACTGAGGAGATGATCCTCTCGAGTACTGGCAAAGCTAGGAAATTGTGTACAATACTTGAGGTGCAGTCTGACAAGAGAAGAGTCCAGGTAGACTATTCTCCCCTGTGTTCTGGACACTACGCTTCTAAAGTTAGTCAAAGATCACATTAACTTTTTAGACTGCCATGCTGACTCATACTTAAAGCCTGAGGTTCATGAATAATCCCAGATCTCTTTCAGACAGATTGTGTCAGCTGAGCCTTCCTTCATCATCCTTTATTGATGAAGTTGATTTTTTCCAACTCCCTACTATCTCCTAAAAGAACCCATTATCTACCATGGTTTGTCAGTCAGTCAATAACATTTAAGCATCTACAATTTGCTAAGCAATGGGGATACAAAAAGAGGCAAAAGATAGTCTCTGCCCTTAAGGACGTTACATTCAAAAGATGGAAACAATAAAATTATACAAACAAGCTACATACAGGATAAACATGAAATAATTAAGAAAGGAAAGGGTTAGGGAAAGGCCCCTTGTAGAAGATGATAAAGGAAGCCAGGGAAGCCAGGAGGCAGAGATGAGGAAGGAGGGGCATTCCAGGTATGAGAGAAAGGCAGAGGAAATGACCAAAGCCAAAAGATGAAGTACTGTTCCTGGAACAGCCAGGAAGACAATGTCACTGGATCAAAGAGGAGGGCAGGGAGCAAGGTCTAAGAAGACAGGAAAGGTAGGAGAGGCTAGGTTATGATGGGCTTTGAATGCCAAATAGCAACCTGGAGGTGATAAGGAATCACAGTGCATTTTACTGAGGTGGGGGGTGGAGTGGGGTGACATGCTCAGAGCTGTGCTTTAGAAAAATCACTTTAGTAGCTGAATGAAGGATGGATTGGAGTGGGGAGAGACTTGAGACAGACAGACCCACCACAGCAGGCTACTGCAGATAATCCAGGCATGAGGTGATGAAGGCCTGCACTAGAGTGGTGGCAGTGTCAGAGGAGAGAAGGGGGAATATGCCAGAGATAGTACAAAGGTGGAATCAACAGGCCCTGGCAATAGATTAGACATGTAGGAGGTGAAAGATAGTTATGAGTAGAGGATAATGCTAGCTTAAGGGACTCAGTCAACAGTAATAGGGAAGATAGGAGGCAAAGAGGATTCAGGGGAAAGATAATGAGTTCTGTTTTAGATATGTGGAGTTCAAGGTGCTACGGGACATCCAGTTTGAGATAACTGATAGGTTGTTGGAGGTGCAAGATTGGAAGTCAGCAGAGAGGCTGGCACAGTATAGATATGAGAATCATCAGCATAGAGATAGTAATTAAATCTATGGGAGCTGATGAGATCACCCAGTAAAGTAGTATAGACGGAGAAGAGAAGAGGGCCCAAGAGAGAACCCCAAGAGACACCTATCGTCAGAGAGCATGATCTGGAAGAGGATCCAGCAAAGGAGAATGAGAAGGAGCAGCCAGATAGGTAGAAGGAGTACCAGAATGGAGTAAAATCCTGAAAATCTAGAGAGATTATCAAGAAGACAATAATCAGCAGTGTCAAAGGCTGCAGAGAGGTCAAGAACGAGGATTGAGAAAATGCCATTGGATTTGGCAATTAAGAGATCATGGTAACTTTAGAGAGAGCAGTTGGATAGAATGATGAGGTCAGAAGCTAGATTGTAAAGGGTTAAGAAGAGAGTGAGAGGAGAGAAGGTGGAAGCACCTATTGTAGATGGTCTTTTCAAGACCTTTTGCCACAAAAGGCAGAAGAGATATAGAAGGATAGTCAGCAGGGATGGACAGATCAAGTGAGTGTTTTTAGAGGATGAGGGAGACATGGGCATGTCTGTAGGCAGTAGGGAAGAAGCCGCTGAAAGAGAGAGATTGAAAATAAGTGATAGAATAGCGATGACAAAAGGGCAATATGTGGGAGACAGAAAGGAATGGAATGGCTTGTAGTGGTAGAGGGGTCAGCCTTAGTAAACAGTGAAGCCACCTCTTCATGTGAGATAGGTGAAGGAGGAGAGAGTGGAAGAAGGCATCTGAATGATAGGAGATGAGGAAGAGTAGAAAAGAGGGAGCATTCAGTGAATGGCCTCAATTTTTTGCTTTAAAATATGAGGCAGGATTCTCAGCTAAAAGGGTGGGGAGAAGGGGGGCGGGGAGGAGGGTGGGGGGGTGGGCAGACCATGGAAGGTTTGAGGAGGGATGAAAACATTTAGAAGAGCTGCTGTGAACCTGTGTGTAGATCTGTGTCTTCCAGACCACAGACGGTAGCAAATGATAGGTACCAGCCAATGTCCCCGCATCGTTCCCTGGATACAGCCTGTGCTCAGTTCCAGTCAACCTCCTGTCTGGACCCCCTCGAGGCAGAGACAGCTCTATGCCCCTTGCCAGCAGGAAGCAGTTTCAGAAGCCAATAACTTTGTCTCTTACCCCAAAAGAATTTGGGTCCCATTTGTTTGAGGGGAGAATGATGGGGCACTAATGATGGACCCCTAAAAGGCCCTGGACTTTTACACATGGCCCAGATCCCTGGCATTTGCCTGAGGCACCTGGCCCTTCCCAGTTAGCTGCCCTTTCATTGTGGCCCTCATTGTCTGCACCTGGCCCCACCCCAAGCTATAGCCCACCCTTAATCCAATCTACACCTCTTCTGTTACCTCCACCCCAGTCTATTGGCCACTCCTTGATCACATCCAAATCTTCCCACAGTCTTTCTATATAAAAGGGTCCATCTTGCCCCCATTAAATTGCTCAGATTCTTAAAATATGGTCCGCTTGCCAATACAAGTGTCACAAATGCGCAGATTGTTAAAATCCTGCCTGCTTCTATTGGTAACACAGCAAACCTTGTCTCTGATGGAAAAAAAAAAAAGTTGTTGTGGAGAGTGGGATAATGAGTTGACAAGGTAGGTATAGTAGGATTGCCTAGCAGCAGTAAGGGTCCACTTGAGGTTGTGAAATAAATTTGTAGTGGACCCAGTCAGAACTGTTGTATAATTTTCTCCACCTTCATTAACAGAATGTATGTAGGAGCAACAAATGATGGAAGAGATCCAAGGCTGAGGCTTGTCAGGGTACAAGTGGCATTCTGATAAGGGGTTAGGGATTGAAGAAAACAATATAGAATAGAATTGGTTCACAAAGGGGTCAAGATGGAGAAAAGAGAAGCGAGTGGCTAGTGCTGTGATGATGGTCTGAGAAAGAACTGAGGGGTCAAAGGACTGAAGGTCACAGTGTGCAGGTAAGGGAAGACAGAGGAAAAGGTGAAAAGCTTACAGATTATGGTCAGATACAGGGATTTCAGAATTCCTAAACACAGAGGCAGACCCAAGATGGCGGAGGGAAAGCAGTGACTTGCTTGAGCTCTCGCCCCAAACCCCTCCAAAGACCTATAAAAAATGGCTCTAAACAAATTCTAAAGCAGCAGAACCCACAAAATGACAGAGTGAAACAAATTTCCAGCCAATGACAGCCTGGATGGTTGATCAGAAAGGTATATCGCGCCAGGCAGGGAGAGGAGCGTAGTTCGGTGTGGGCGTGCAGGCCGCAGTGACGCTGGAGCAGGCCTCAGAGGACTGAATCGTGGGCAGTTGTGGTGATTTCCAGACTTCTCAACCCACAAATGCCAAAGACAACTTAGAAGGTCAGTGGGAAAAATCTGTGACTGCGGGTGAGAGAAGGAGCTAGGTCTCAGCCACCCCTGGGGCTGAGGCTGTTTCCTGAGTTTCTGGCCCACAGACTGAAGGGGAATCGAGTGGCTGATCAGAGGGGGATTGCAGGGATCTCTTTGCCAGTGCTGAGGCAGGAATCTCTTGCTCTGCCCATGCCTAGATCTGGATCACAGTTCTGAGGGGCGGTCCTGGAGTGAGGAGGAGCACTGGTGTTGTGAAGCTTGTTGTGGCAGTGAAGAGAAAACAACTTGCCCCTTATCATAGCACCTTGGAAGAACTGAAAATTTACAGGTCCCTAGAAGTACCTCTGAAAACAGCTGTACAAACCCCCAAAGCTTGGGACAGTACATTCTCCACATTGGAAGCAGACTTTTACTTTAACAAAGAGTTTAAAACTCAAGTAATTGGTCTGGATCATGAGTAAGCAGCGCAAAAAGAGTCAGACAATATTATCTTACTTTGGTGACAAAGAAGATCAAAACATACAACCAGAAGAAGACAATGAAGTCAAAGCTCCTACATTCAAAGCCTCCAAGAAGAATATGAATCAGTCTCAGGCCTTGGAAGAGCTCAAAAGGGATTTTGAGAAGCAAGTAAGAGAAGTAGAGGAAAAACTGAGAGTTTTGCAAGAAAATCATGAAAAACAAATCAACGGCTTGCTAAAGGAGACCCAAAAAATACTGAAGAAAATAACACCTTAAAAAATAGCCTAACCCAAATGGCAAAAGAGGTCCAAAAAGCCAATAAGGAGAAGAATGCCCTAAAAAGCAAAACTGGCCAAATGGAAAAGGAAGTCCAAAAGCTTACTGAAGAAAATACTTCCTTAAAAATTAGAATAGAGCAATTGGAAGCTAGTGACTTTATGAGAAATCAAGACACTGTAAAACAAATCCAAAAGAATGAAAAATTAGAAAACAATGTGAAATATCTCATTGGAAAAACAACTGACCTGGAAAATAGATCTAGGAGAGAGAATTTAAAAATTATTGGACTATCTGAAAGCCATGATCAAAAAAAGAGCCTAGACATCATTTTCAAGAAATTATCCAGGAAAACTGCCCTGATACTTTAGAACCAGAGGGCAAAACAGAAATTGAAAGAATCCACTGATCACCACCTGAAAGAGATCCCCAAAGGAAAACTGCTAGGAATATTGCAGCCAAATTCCAGAGTTCCCAGGTCAAGGAGAAAATATTACAAGCAGCCAGAAAGAAACAATTCAAGTACTGTGGAAACACAATCAGGATTAATACAAGATTTAGCTACTTCTACATTAAGCAGGGCATGGAATATAATATTCTGGAGGGCAAAGGAGATAGGATTACAACCAAGAATCACCTACCCAGCAAAACTGAGTATAATCCTTCAGGGTAAAAAAATGGTCATTCAATGAAATAGGGGACTTTCAAGCATTTTGATGAAAAGACTGGAGCTGAATAGAAAATTTGATTTTCAAATACAAGACTCAAGTGGAACATGAAGAGGTAAACAGGAAAGAGAAAATCATAAGAGACTTATTATGGTTGAACTGTTTACATTCCTGCATGGAAAGATAATATTTGTAACCCATGAGACCTTTGTCAGTATTAGGGTAGTTGGAGGGGAAAAAATTATATGTACATATATATAGATATAGATAGATAGATAGAGGGCACAGGGTGAGTTGAAAATGAAGGGGGTCATTTCTGGAGAATAAAATTAAGGGGTGAGAGAGGATTATACTAGGAGAAGGAGAAAGGGAGAGGTAGAACGGGGTAAACCATCTCACAAAAAAAAAAAAAAAAACCAGAAAAGAAAAGGCCCTTACAGTGGAGGGGAAACAGGGGAAGGTGAGAGGGAATGAGTGAATCTTATTCTCATAGAATTTGACTTAAGGAGGGAATAACATACACACTCAATTGGGTATGGAAATCTGTCTTACCCTATAGGAAAATAGAGGAGGGGAAGGGGACAAGAGAGTAGGGGGATGATAGAGAGGAGGGCAGATTGGGAAAGGAGGTAATCAGAAGCAAGTACTTCTGAGGAGGGTCAGTGTCAAAAGAAAGAACAGAATAAATGGGGAGGTGGGATAGGATTAAGGGAAATAGAGTTAGTTTTTCACAGCATGTCTACTATGGAAGTGTTTTGCATAACTGCACATGTATAACCTATATTTAGTTGCTTGCCTTACCAATGGGGGGGGGAGGGAGGAAGGGAGAAAATTTTGAACTCAAAGTTTTAAAAACACATGTTTAAAAAAAATGTTTTCACATGCAACTGGGAAATAAGAAATACAGGAAATGGGGTACAGAAATCCAACCTGCCCTACAGGAAAACAGAAGGGGAAGGGGATAAGAGAAAGGGGAGGAGAGATAGCAGGGAAGGCAGACTAGGATAAGGGGTATTCAGAATGCATGCCATCTTGGGGTGGGGAGGGGTGAGATGGGGTGAAAATTTGGAACTCAAAATCTTGTGTAAGTAAATGTTGAAAACAAAAAAATAAATAAAAATTACTCACATATGTGTATATATATATATATATATATATATATATATACACACATAAAAAGAATTCCTAAACACAGAGTTGATTCATTTATGGCTAATGGCAAGATCAAGGGTATGACCATCTTTGTGTGTGACTGATATGAAGTGGAGGAGTAGGTCACAGGAACTCAGTCAGTTGAGGAACTGAGTGGTTAGGGTGTTTGAGGGAGAGTCACTAGGTACATTGAGGTCTCCTAGTAGGACAGGAGTTGGGGAGGAGAGAAAAACTGTGAGTCACATATCAAACTCAAAAAGGAAGGAAAGGGAGTGACCTGTTGTCTACAGACAACAACTACCAGGATTTTAACTGGGTGGTAGATATGAAACGCATGGACCTCAAAGGAAGAGGAGTTACTGAGTGACAGAAGCAGGGAGAAAACCTGGAAGTGGCAATAGGAAGCAAGGAGTAATCCAATTCTCAGCCTCAACCAGTGGGTCAAGGGGAAAGAGTGTCCCTGGGATGGCCAGGGACACTGTGAAATCAGGGAGGAGCCAGGTTTCAGTAACAGCTAGATGATGAAAAGAGTGAGACATGAAAACATTTAGGATGAAGGGAAATTTGTTGCCTATGGAATAGGCATTAGAGAAGGCACAGTGGAAGGATGGCATTTGGTTGGACCTTTGAGGGTTGAGAAGGATGGGAATAAGGAAGTGGGTGCTGGATGAGGGGTGGGGGTGGGGTTTGGATGATGATCTATAGGGGTTCAGAATAGCTGAAATTAGCAGGGTATGAGCAGGTATAAGAATGTTTATCATTGAGTGGAAAATGGCACTCCTCTTTTCAGAAGAGGCTGTAGATGGAGCTGGAGACAAATGGAACACAACACAAAAGGCAGATGGTCAGATGGAAGGCCCTATTTCACTACTCCTCTTCCCTCTGAAGGCTCAGCAAGAGATGGAAGTACTCAGTCTCCATTGACTTTCCTCTTCGTCTTCCCTCAAGGGATGGGTACAGGAGGAAATGGAAGGCCTGCACACCTTTTTGCACCAATCGGGCGGATAGAGGGACATAGAAATTGTCGTGAACTGGCACAGACGACGTCACTCTGATAGCCCCAGCAGCCTTCGCTCAGGGCACACAAGCAACAGGAGAGAAAAGGTGTGTGACTAAAGGAAGGTCTCCAAAAGGAGGTTTGTCCCCAAAAAAAGGAAGCAGAAAGAACTCAGTCATATAACGTGTAAATTCCTTGAGAGCAAAGGCTGCTTAATTTTTGTCTCTGTCCCTCCTCCCTCAGCACAGTGACCCATCACATACATAGGCATTTAATAAATGCCTGTTGATTGACAAAAAATAGTCCTGAAAACACTGCAGTGTGCAGTTGCCACCAGTAGAGGGTACTTTTATGTGTCAAACCATAGAAATGGGTTCAACAGCACCCTAACCCTCCACCCCTCAAAAAGTTAAACATTCCATGTTCTCAAAGGAACCAGATAGTGAGGCTTCATGTTAACCTCAGAGATCATCAGTCCAACTCCCTCAATTTTCAGGTAAGAAAACTAAGACCTAGAAGAGTTAAGTGGTTTGTCCAAAGGTACTTGAGTTAAGTAGATGATCCCATAGCCAGCTCTTTCCATAGGCTCTCCTAGACTAGGATAGTACAGACCACAGAACTAGCACGTGGATGATAGAAAGGAAGCCCGATGACTTGTTCATGCTTCCAAGTTTAACCTGCCACAATATTACCTAGATATTCAACTTCTTTTCTCAAATGTCTAGTTTCTTCTTTATTCCTTAATCCTTGACTCAATGCATCTATGTTCTGTCACTAAGCCTTTCTAAATCCTTAGCTTTGTTTTCTACTATGAATCTGCCTGATCTCTTCTCTTGAGTTTCTTTATACCATTAGAATAAAATCTTAGCCAAAGGAAATACCCAGGCCTACTGGAAATTGGAACTTACTCATCTTCTTGTCCACCCTGAACCCCCTTAACAAACTTCTGCTCCCAATTCTCCTGTCTCTGTCATCACCACTTTCCTAGACACCGAGGCTTGAAACTGTGGAGGCCCCTTAGCTTCCTCCCTCTCAGTCCCAATCACAGTCCCATCAACACTCACTAAGCCTTCATCTGCTTACATCTGTGTTGTTCCAAAAGACCACCTTCCTGATTTGTTGAGCCTCTCCTACCCCCTCATTCTTCTTGCATATTGATGTTAAATCAATCTTCCTTAAACAATGCCTTTCTTATGTCACTTTTTCTGTTCAAAAAACCATCAGTGGCTCCCTAATTCCTTCTAGCACATCACGTCTAATCTAAACCCTATTTCCTGGCCTCCCCATCACATTTTGGCCCCTCTCTGCCTATCCAACCTTCCCAGTTGTGACTGTCATGCTTATTATCCAGAGTCCCACCCACTTCATGAAAGTTTCCTTGCCTATTCTTGACTTCAATAGTCTTCCTTTTCCTCTGAATTCCAATTACTATTTATGGTTTATACATTCAGCTTAGAATTTCATCATATGCCACCATGTATTCTATGCTATTGTTTCATGTGTTGTTTTTGTCTCTGAGACTACTAGAATGAAAACTCCTCGAGGGCAGAGCCCAACTCTCATACTTTTTCTGCATACACATAAAAACTTGTGGTCGCTTAGCTTTGACAATCCCATGTTAGACCCAAGTTGAGTGTCAACTACAACATACCAACTCACCTATGTTAAGAGGAGTAGTAAGTGCCATGGTCCCATAGTAGGAGAATGCACCTGTCTCAAACTTCATGTTCTCCTTCCCAGCTTCCACTTCCACCTTTCCCTGAAAGGACATGGGTATGAGGGCTACAAATAAAGGAAAGAGGAAAACAAGACCAGAAAAAGAGGAAAGGCAGAAAGAAGGTGGGGTGATTTGGTTCCATCTAGCTGAGATGAAGAAAACTATTTTTAGAACTTTAAAGGGACAAGGATTGGGAATAGGTAGCTCTCTCTTAAGGATAAGAGACAGTGGGACAAAGAGGGACCTCTTTAGTATTGTGCCTTGAAGTCTTCTGTGATCAGGATGACAAAGCTGAAGAAGTGGAAAGGCAGAGTTCTGAGTTTCCTATGCACACAAGACATCATCATGATAGGAGATCAGTATGCAGTCTGAGGCTGGGAAGGAAGAGAAGCAGGGTAAAAGGAGATCAGGTCCGGTGGTAAAGCCCAGAGAGAAGGCAGGAAGGAATGGGACCAGGTATCATGAAGCTGCCTAGGAAATGAAAGGTGGAGCTTACCTGTAATATGAGGATGAAGTAGTCAGCAGATTTGTTTTGAACATATAGGTAATGCCGGGCACTAAGTTTATGGCGTTCATCAAACTTCAGCTCTTGAATGACATCTGGGTACTTTAGCAGACGAAGGAGGATCTTCTCAGACATCATTGAGGAACTGAATAGGGGCAACTCTATGGAAGAAATAAGATAATGTTGCCATAGGGGTGTGGCTCCCCCTGCCCCTGGCAGTTGTTTAAAGTAACCTTCAGAATGAGGCATCTGGTTAACAGTTTCTTTGTGTCTGCATTTGGAAAGAAGGGCACTTAAAGTTCCTATACTGAAACTGGTCTCACTATTGGTTTAGATCCCTATCAGAGAAAGCTCCAGATCCCTAAGTACCTGTCTCCCATAACTAATAAGGGGAAATACCATATATTCCTGACCTCAAAGGATTCTGACAGAAAAACTACTGTAGAAGGAATGATGAGGGAATCAGTTTGGAGGCAGAGGGAATGGAATTAGGAAGAGGGATGTGTGAGGAACAGGAGCAAGAGGGAAGAAAGATATGCCACGGGCCTTCAGGGCCTCTCTGAGATAAGGGTGAGAACCCAGGAATGTCTATTTTGTCATCTCTTTTCTCAAGGAACTATAAGATGGAGGAAGTGATAAGGGAAGCAAAACGAAGAGGAACCCTTCCAAAATTTAAGTGAGGACCATGGGCCCGGTCACAGGTGGCAAAAGTATTGCAAATATGACTCTTGTTACATGAGTGTGAGAACATGTATCTTATATGCACAGACACTAGGGTTATAAACGCCTCCTCTTCCCTTTTGCGTGTCCTTGTATAGGGCTACCCAAAGCGATGTGTCACCAAAGGACCGACACAGACCATCCCCTGCCTGATGCCAACTTTATCTCCTCCCCAGTGATCTGGTACAAGCACCATTTTCATTATGGTCTCTTATGATCTTTAGCCCCTAACTCTAGATTTTTGCTGGGAGTGTGGAATAGATACTGGTTTACAATGCAGACAACCTGCAATCCCAGGGGAAAATCAAGTTTTATCCTCTCCAGGGGCAGATATACTGTCCTCAACCCTTCACACACTCTTTATCCCATTGTGTTACTCCATAGAGGCAAGAGGCTAAATGTTTGGGTTTTTTAAAATCACCATCTCTGATCTCCTAGAAAATTATACATTCTATTTCACCAATGAGTACCCCACCGACCGACCCTACCCCACCATGCCTTCCTCATGGGTTTACCTGTGGCCAGGAATCGGTGAGCAGCCAGAAGCAGCTGGGGGGAGACTTTCACTCTCATCTCATTGTCAGGATCCTTGAAAGCTGAGAAATCTCGCTTGTTCCTTTGATTGCCTACTCGTTTTCGGCTCCGGTTGTCAACTGCAAGAGAAGGGGTTAGGGTTCAGTTTGACCTGATGGTCTTGTCACCCTGAATTGCCCCACATAGAAAGGAATTTTGTTTCTCCCATATTTTGAGCCTCTTAACCCAAGCATAATGAACTCTAGGTCAATTCATAGTCCCAAGGCTGTGGCTGACAGATGAAAATAGGAGGAAACACATAATAATGCCTTCTGCTAGTTGAACATCAAGCTGTTGGCAGGGCCTCCAAGCCTTCTTGGAAGGATGGTACCCTTGTTGCCATGCGCTTAGTCAGGACTAACAGACTCTAAAAAACGCAGAAGGGTGGGGGAGAAGAACTTTTGAAGATCTACTATGAGGCAGTGAAAAGGGAAACAGTGAGCCTTACTGTACGTATCAGACTCATCCAGGATTTCTGATTTGATGATCTCCTCAATGACATCTTCCAGAGTCACCAATCCCAAGACTTCATAAAAAGGGTCGCCCTCACCCTCATTGTTCACCTTCTGCACAATGGCCAGATGTGACTTCCCTAGGGAACAAGACAGTGAATCAGAGGAGAATGAAGTAACAGAGACCAAGGGCTGAACCTACCAGCTGGGCCACAGATTTCCCTCCAAAAATACTATTTCCACTGAAGGAGCATTTATTTGTATAGAAAAACATGTAGGCTTAGCCAGAACAGATATAGTCACCTAGAAGAAAAGTTTCTGTCCTGATGAATCAATCAATTAAATAATAAACAAGCAGTTATTTGGTGCCTACTTATACACCACCAGATACTATGCTAGGCACTAGAAATACAAATACAAAAGTGAGACAGTTTATACCCTCCAGGAGCTGACATTCCACTAGGGAGATACATTTCACAGGAGTAGGTCTACAAAGGGTCCGGGGCTTTGGGACTGTGAATGACATTCAGACTTATACGTATTTTGTTCTCCTAAATCATACAGAGTATACTGAGAGCTACTGACGAAAGGTAGGTGCTATGTCAAAGACCTTATTTATGCTTAGACGTGCCCTGTGTACCTGTATGTGTACACAATGTACAGACATTCATTCATTCATTCATTCATTCATTCATTCATTCATTCAACAGGAATTTATTAAGCACCAACTAACTATATGTCTGGCACTGTGCTAGGTGCGGGAGATACAAGAATCACCTCTAGGAGCTTTCATTCTATGGGACAATATGCCCACAAACAGGGTATAAGGGTGACACACAGTTCCAAATATCCCTGTCTTCATTTTTCCACAAAAATATAATTTTCCCATGGAACATATACAGCTGCATATCTATGGCTTATGAGATAGCCCAAGGCACATTTTCTTAGTTCCCAAAGCTATTAACAAATTAGCCCAGGCTGTGATTAGACCATTCAAGAGCTGCAATTAGGGAGGGGGCCGTCCACTTTACACAAAAAAGAGGAGGGTATGAACTAGAAAAGCCCACAAATGACCAGAGCTGTGGGAAGCTGCTTAGCTTCCCAGCTTGGGCTTCTGAGAGCAGGCAGAGGCTTGTCTTTGGAGGATTTCTCACTCCTTAGACCTTCATCCACAGGGCAGTGAAAGTTCATTTCTCTAACTGTCCCAAAACACTGGGGAGGGAAAATAGATGATAAGGATTGGCTTAATCCATAAATGGGACCGTGTAAACCCCACACACGTAGAGACATGTGGAAACATCACAAAGACAGAAGGACTTGTGAAGAGCATGTCGATCCCATGCTGTTGCCTACCTCTTGCTAATCTGGCAGAGTACTGTGTTCATAAATCTTAAAACAGCAACAACAAACTCAGCACCCACTCTAATTACCACCAAATACTCAATTCAAATGGATCTGTGATTCACTGATGTGTATGCCAGTCACAACCCATGCATGTCAGCCCATCTGGTGAGAATGTCTGTGTCTTAAGTTTGCCATGGGGGTCCAGCTAGAAAGCTGGAGGCCTTCTTTAATTGTCCTGACATCAGAAGGATCCCAGTGTCAAGTCTATCGTGGAGACAATTTGATGACAGCAGTCTAATTATGCTCATTATGGACTTTCCTAAGTTTCCCAGGTCAACAAAACCCAATCAGCCTTCCCCTCACGTTAGAACAAACATGTCTAACACAACACTCACCATCATTTCCCTAGGCTGTCTTCCCCTCTACCCAACTCTCCTGTCTGTCTGGAGCACTATTCTTCCAGTCTCCTAGGTTCAAAACTTCAGCATTACATTCGACCGTTCACTCTCATTCACTTCACAAACAATTTCTGTTTCTACTTGCATAACATCTCATGTCAGGTCCCTTCTCTACACTCACACAGGCATCATTTTTAGTTCAGGTCTACATCCTCTCTCACCCGCATCATTGAAAAAGCTTCCCAGCTGGTCTCCCTGCTTTCAGGCAATTCCCTCTCCAAGTCATCCTCCACAGGGGGGCCAAAATCACTGTTGAGACCCATATGTGACCATATTCTCTTTGGCTTTTAAAGTCCTTGACAATTTGGCCCTACTGTTCTGCTCTGTTTCATTATACTATTACTCTACATCTCAAACACTAGAATCTAAGCAGGATGAACTCCTTCCTGATACACAGCTGTCCATCACCCAACTCTGTACATTTGCCCCAGACATGCCCCACACCTACTAGCTCCTTCCCTCTGCCTCAATGAATCCCTCTGTTCTTTCAAGATGCAATCCAAACACTATCTTCTAATCTAAATGATACTTTCTGGATCTCCCCAACTGCTCTCCTCCCTCAATAACTACCCTGAATTTCTTTCTTATTTATTCTGAACATACTCACACATGTTTAATACTTGATGAATGACTGATACATGTTGTCTTCTACAATCAAATGTAAGCTCCCTGACAACAGAGATTGTCATGTTTGTTTTGTCTTTGTATTCCCAATGCCTTGCATTGGGAGCTGCTGAATAAATGCCTGCTACAATGAGGGGCTGCAAAGAATAGGAAACTATGAGAGTGCCTATCTGGGGATGAAGAGCTGAACAAATTATGATATTTGAATGTAACAAAATACTATTGGGCCATAAAGAACAATGATGAGGATGGTTTTGGAGAAACCTGGGAAGGCTTGCTGTGAAATGAGCAGAACCAAGAGATCAATTTATATAATACAACACTGTAAAAACAAACATAACAACAAAGTCAAATGAACTCTGATCAAATAAATAACCAACAATGATTCCAGAAGACTGATGGTGAAGCAGTCTCCTGAGAGAAAGGTGATAGATTTAGGGTACAGAATGAAACATACAGTTTTTGGACTAAGGCAAGGTGGAATTTTGTTTTGCTTGACTAGGCATATTTGTTCCAAGGATTTTTCTTTTAATGATGAGGATGGGATAGGGAGAGAAAATAGACATTAACTGAAAAAACTAAAATTTAATTTAAAAAAAGGTGAGATAGGGGGTGGGTATCTCTCTCAACTGTTGTCTCTGTTAATCTGCCATTAACACTAACTCCTGCTAATAAGGGAAAGACCCCCAAACAGAAAGAGACAAATATCAAGGAAAACTCTAAGAAAGGTAAGAGTGGCCTGGTGGCCAGAGGAACTCAGGGCCTGAGAAGCTAGGTAGGATAGAGAACAGAGGAGAACAGATAATTTCTCTTAAAGTCAGCTAAATTAAGCCAATCAACTGAAATCGAAGAGCATGGGCAAGTGGGGGTGGGACGTGGGGGCAGCTGTAGCATGTGAGGAGTTCCTCATCCTAATGAATGGTTCTGTGTACACCCCACCCGTAAAGCTCAGTTTCATTTTCTTTTATCATGTGTATTTTACAACTGGGAGGGACCTTGGAGGCCATCTAGTAATTTTACACATGGACAAACTGGGGCCCAGAGAAATGAAATGATTTGCCCAAGGTCCTATAAGGTAGTTATATGATTAAGACCCAAATTTATAGACTCTCAGTTTGCTATTCTTTCTTCTATACAACACTAAATCTTTCCTTTTATTTTTGGTTTTGACTTTGTGGACAGTTTCCCCCTTCCCAAACTTGCTCTTCTCCCTCAGGAAGGGGGTTTCCTACTTAGGAACATCTCTTTAGGGGAGGGAATGATCCTTCTTATCATGGAGAGACTTGATCCCAGGGCCTCAAAAATCTGAGAATACTTCATCCCACCCACAAAACCCTCAATTCCCACAAACCCACCCCACAGGCTCTTGGGGAGACACACATCAGGACAAACAAACAATTTAAAAGTTGAGTTGGGTCTCTCTGGCTAAAGCTATGATTTCAGCTTTAATGACAGTAATTATACCTTATGCAGTTGAAATGAGCTAATTCCTTTTGTGGGATCATTTTGCTGTCCTCAGCCATACTGCCTTCTCTTCAGTCCATGTGGTATACTGGATGGAGTGCTGAACTGAAGTCAGAAAGACTTGGATTCAAATCGTCCCTCTGACACTTACTGGCTATGTGATGGAGTCCCTTCATCTTTGTGAGCCTCAGTTTCCTCGATTGTTACTTCAGTTGGTGGGCCTAGAAAGCCTCGGAGATCCCTTCCAGCTCTAAATCTATGACCCTGTATATCCTTTGGGGGACTCTTCAATTTGGTTGGATTCACTCTTGTACACTGACCCCCCTTTTCACAAGAAAGCCAAGTCTCACATCTAAGTTCCATAACACCAGGTATGGGTAATGTATCAATGTGCTAAGGCCAAAGGGGAGCTCACCTTAGGCACAACACATGTCAGGTCACAGAACTCCCTTAATCCTGCTTTACACCATCAGATCTCATTACACTCAGTATCAGAGAACATTAGAGCTGAAGGGAAATAAGCCATGTAATTCAACCTCCTTGTGTTAATAACAACATTGGTAATACCTGATATCAGCATGCCACTCTTGCAATGAGTCTTATATACATTGTTTCATGTAAGCCTCACAATTGTGATGTGGGCACTACTGGTAATATTAGCCCCATTTTGCAGGTAAGGAAGCTATGTGGTGCAGTGGACAAGGCCCTGGCCCTGGAGTCAGGAAGACTTGAGTTCAAACTGGCCTCAGATACTTACTAGCTGTGTGACCCTGGGCAAGTCACTTAACCCACTTTGCCTCAATTCCTCATCTGTAAAATGAGCTGGAGAAGGAAATGGCAAACCACTCCAGGATCTTTGCCAAAACACAAACAACAAAAAAAACCCACCAAATGGAGTGATGGGAGAGTCAGACACAAATGAAACAACTCAACAACAACAGCAAACTGAAGCTCAGGGAGGTAAGGTCATTTTCCCAGTCACATGGCAGACAAGTGTGAGAGGTGGGATTTTAACACGAGTCTTCCTGAATTCCAATTCACCATACCACTGCTTATACCATGTTGCCTCTAAGGCCCAAAGTCAGCTGTAGGAGCAGACAGCGCCCAGGTGATCTGGACCTGTCTAGTCCTCTTTCTGCACAATTACCTCTACATTCTATTACAAACATCTGGCGTGATAATATCCCGGTGGGGGAGAAAAGTGATGAACAAAATATGCTAAGTCGGACTATAAGAATTTAGGATTTGTACTAATTCTGACACTGGCAAATGTTACTCAACAAAGGTATGAAATACATAGCACTACTCAGGACTTTGATGTTTATGATACATTAACATGAAACATAATTGTTAAATTCTAATAAGAATGGTAATTTTAATGAGCTTAGCCCATTGTAATTAGCAGTCTTTTGTATGTTTATTATAGTACTGGAAAAGAATAATTACATTTCTCTAAAAATATTTCCTATTTTAGATTTCCTACAACTTGGAGAGAACTCTTCTTCCATCTTCTTTTCAACCTAAAGTAAGCTTTCACTGAACTTTTTTTTTTTTTTAGGCAACTGGGGTTAAGTGACTTGCCCTGGGTCACACAGCTAGTCAGTGTCAAGTGATTGGTCTGAGGGTGGATTTGAACTCAGGTCCTCCTGACTTCAGGACCATTGCTCTATCCACTGTGCCACCTAGCTGCCCCCACTGAACAACTTTTAAGAGTAGACCAGTAACCAGTAATGGGACGAGGGAAGAAAGATGAAGCAAGCCCCTGGGTATTAACTCCTACATTCTCAATTCTACAAATATTGGTGAAACATTTAATCTTCGATAGGCAATCCCACAGAGTAGGAAGAATACCCCTCCCCCACAAGGTCACTGGGCAGAGTATTTATCATAGGCTTAAGAGCTAGAAGCTAGAAGTCATTTATCTAACCTAGGCTCAGTGAGGAGACTAGCCCCAAGTCACATGACACAGGTCAAAAGTGGCAGAGGTAAGACTGAAAGCCCAGTTCTCCACCCAGCAGCCCTGTAGCCTTCAGCCCTCCCAATTCAAATACCTTTGAAGAAGTGAAAGGATGACTTCAGAAACCAAAGAAGGGGAAAGGGGAAGAGGAAGAAACCAAAGACTTCATGATTGTCCTGCAGTTTTTTCACCAGCTTTCTGACTACTAGCTAGAAAGGAGCTCAGAAGCCAGGTAGTCCAATTCTCTCATTTTGCAGCTGAGCAAACAGACCCAGGGAGGTGAAGTCACTTTTACCGGGTCACCCAAGGGTGTTAAGCATCAAAGGCTTGACCTGTGCCAGGTCAGTCCTCTGTCTAAGCCCGGTCTGCTGCTCTTCTCCAGGCCCTCCTCACCCCCAACCAGTGCCCACTTCCTGCAATGACCCAGTCTGCTAGTCTTTCTTTTCTTGATAGAATGGAGGGAATGTAAAGGGTAAGAACCGGGGACAAAACAGTAGGTTAGTCTGAACTGGCCTGGTGATAATTTGAGATATCCCAGCCTCCCTTTTAGCCCATAAAATAGGATTCTGCAACCTCTACCCCAGACACCTTGGGAGGAGAAAGTGTGGAGAACCATTCTTAATGGCCCCCTATTTACTAGCTAGCTAGAGTTCCAGCCCATTTTCCCATAAAATTCTTTACAAAGAGTCAAAAGGTAGAGAAGAAATTATCAGATACTGGGTTTCAAAGTCCACAACATCTCTGGGAGGGCCCTACCCACTTCCGTCCATCTCTCCTGGGTATGGAAGGAGGTGTCTCAATGCTTACCATGCTCTCATTTCCCTGACACATTCCTGCCTGGCTCTGGAAACCAGTATGGAAAAGAATTCACAAATTTCAATGGTACCAATATCACTAGACTAGACCTTTCTTCACCGTTAGCACCTCAGATTCCTTTGTTCATTTTCTGACTTTGCCCCTACCTAGCTAGATCATTAGGGTAAATCTTCTTCGAGTTACCCCAGTAAGGGGGTTAGGGGAAAGGGGAAATGATTCCTCTGGCATGTTTTATTAGTGTATGCAACTCAGGAAAATTATATTTTCTAAATTAATTAAAGTTGAACATTTATTGAATGACAGACTACTCGTCAAACTAAAGAAACTAAAACTGATTTTTAAAATTAACTAAACTTTAAAAATATAAACTTTTAAATGACACACAAAATAACCACTTTTTGAAGACATTATGTTGTGCTTGAGTACACCCAGCACATCCTGTGCCCTCATCAATGAGTCCAAACCAATCCCTAGAGGGGCTGGACCAGATCTGAGTGCTTTAATTCCACATCCCATAAGAAATGATGAACTAAAAGTTATTAGTCCCTATGGTATGAAGACATGGCAACAACTCCAGAATACAAGCTCAAGCAGAGAGAGTGCTCATTCTACTTTCCCAGGACTTTCCTCTCCTTCTCCCTACCTTCTCTCCAGCCCATGGGGAGGATTAAACTGGCTACCTCCCTGGCTATTAATAGGTGTTGACCTCAACCACCAGGAGGCCAGAGAAGCAAGGGAGGGCGAAGCCCGGAGGCCCATCTCAGTAAGAAGCCTCAGGGCGAGATTTCCACCGGGAGACAGAAGCAGCCTAAAGGGTGGAGGGGGCCCCAAGGACAACCTTTGCTCTCCTTTTCATTGCTCAGTTTCTCTACTCTCTGGCCACTCCCTGGCTCTCAGGGGCAGCTCCTCAGGTTGGTTTTGATGTGAAAGTCTGCAAACAAAGCCCAATCTATATTCTCCTCAGCTTTCTGGAAAGGGCTCTGTTGCTAAGGGAACCTAGGGCAGTATCCCCACAGGAAACGAGAATGAGTGATTTGAGGGTTTATTAAAGGTTTGTTGACTGAGATATAAACCCAAAGCCACTCCTCTTTCCCAGGTCTGGTTACCCATCCCCCAAAGCTCAGGAAAACCCTTTTGGGGCTGGCCTCGACCCACAACCTGACATCTCCTGGATATGCAGGATTCCCCACACAAGACAAACACAAAGGCTGATCCAGAGAGTGACTACAACAGGCTCCAAGGGCGGCCCCGAAGCTCAGTCGGCCCACAGTGTCTACTGGGGGCCCTGAGAGCTGTAATCAAAGGCTGGGGAGAGGCAAGGGGCTGCACTATAACCTGCAAGAGAACCAAAGAGCTACCAGCCCCTCCAGAAGAGTGCCAGGTAGCAAGGAAACCTGGGGGCAGACCTCTCCCACCCTCAACCAGGGATCTGGAGAAAACATCAAGAAGAAGCACTTTGTTTCAGGACAGAAAGCCTCTTTGAACAAGAGATTGCCCCTCTCGGCTCCTCAAGAGTCAAGGAGGGTTCCGTAATGAAGTAACTCACCGCCTGGAGCAAAGATGGGGTGTCTATTTTATTTTTATTTGTCTATTAAAGACCTGGACTAGCTTGGGCAGCTAGGTAGTGCAGTGGATAAAGTACCAGGCCTGGAGTGAGGAAGACTCATCTTTGTGAGTTAGATACTTACTAGCTGTGTGACCCTGGGCACTTAACCCTGTTGGTCTCAGTTTCCTTATCTGTAAAATGAGCTGGAGAAGGAAATGGCAAACCACGCAATTTGAAACTCAAATTTCTTTTTTTTGTAAATGAATATAAAAATTGTCTTTACATGTAATTGGGAAAAAATTAAATATTAGTTTTAAACAATTACTTTCCATAAAACAATTTGTATTTTAAAATACAATACTTGGTTCTATGTTATAGCCAGTTAAGGGAAAGAAAGACAAGAAATTCCAAAGGAAAGAGAGACACATAGAGAGGGATAAGAAGGGAAAGACAGAAACACACTACGATACAGACTCGCCAAGAAAAAATGAGAGAGAAACAAACATCAAGAGAGCAATATGCGAGACAACACAGAAATAGAAACACACAAAGACAGAGATAACACATAGAAAAACTGAGAAGAATCTAAGTCTTATGGCCTAATTGGACATACAGCCTCCAGTTTCTCCCTCTCAATCAATAAAGCATTTACTAAGCACTTACTATGTGCCAGGCACTAGACTAGGAGCTTTCCAATCCATCTGAAATCATTTTCCCAAGGCACAGATCAGACCAGTTCACTCACAGCTGGGTTTCCTCACTGCCTCCAGGACACAAGAGAAATGTCTCAGCTTGACCCTCAGCTATGACCTCGCTATCCCCCTTCTTCTCCAGCTTCTGTCTTCATACAACAGCTGGATGCTTATTGGTACCCTGAACTCAATGCTGCATTTATCACCTCTGAGCACTGTGCAGAAGCTGTCCCCCCATGCTTGGAATACACACCCATCTCCAACTTTTGGAATTCTTCTCTTCCTTCAAGGCTGAGATCAGGCTGGCTCCTTTGTGAAACTTTTCCTGATCTTCTCAGTTGTTTCTCTTTCCCTCTTCAGATTTTTCCCCCTAGAATACTTGGATTCCCTCCTTACTCCATTCTGTCCCTAACCTTTATGTACTATCTCCTTCCAGAAAGCTCTCTGATGGTAAATACCATTTTATTTTTGTCTTTGTATCTCTAATACAGTGCCAGCTCACAGTCAGTGCTTAGAAAATATTTGTTGAGTTGAATTTCATAAGGTAATATCTCCTTTCTTGTGGCCTTTTATTTTAGCCAGTGTGCATAATGGATAGAGCACTGGACCTGGTGGCCTGGCTTCCAAGGCCACCTGGGACGCTTACTGGGTGGGTGACCCTGGGCAAGTCACCAGAACTCTCAAATCCTCTGATTCCTCTTAGGATAAGGGAGAATACCATTTGTACCACCCTCCTTCCTACTCTAGGTGGTAGCCACAAAAAGCTGGATAAACCTTACAATGCTATACAAATGTAAATTACTATTATTATTACTACCACCCCAAAAGCTCTGCAGCTCTGCAAAGGAAATCAAATCAAGAGGAAAATCTAGATGCAATCAGGTGCACATCCCACGTCTATCAATATGGGGCCTTTTTTCTCCCAACAGTAATCCCGGATAAGGACTCTGAAGGACAAATGAGACCATATTTCCTAAACCAACAATTAGCTTGCACGGTCTGACAATGGATACTCCTCCTACAGAGCCTTTTTCAAAGTAAATTTTCTTTTCTTGAAAGGATGTATAGCGATTGTAAGTGTGGGAGACTAAAATCCACTAAAGCAGAGAAAACTGCTTTGGACAGCAAACGACAGCAAAAATCCCTGGGAAAGGATGAAATTATTTGGGTACATCCTAAACATTTTCTATTAATGCAAATCTCAAGTAATATGAGGCCACAGGGCTTTGGACTATCTGGGAAGAACACAGGGATGGGAGCATGTTAGTCCTTCCAAAGAGACTCAGACATATGCTGGATTGGGAGTAGGGGCGCTCCTCCCAGAAACATCCAGAGCCCAAGAGGCAGTCCCTCAGAAAGGCACTCTAATTCTAGGGGAAAGTGGTTAGGTGACGGACAAGGTTTATAATATGTACAGTGGGGAACTATTTTAATTGAAATCTAGCCAGAGCCTGGGGCTCTCCAGAAGCCTGTCTGACCTTCTTTCATTTTTTTCTTGTAACCTATAAATAAACCCTTAGGGGAAAGGAAAACCAGACTAACTCCTCTGGAGGAAACCCTTAGGATCCAGAGTTCTTTTGCACTCTGCTTTAAACCATTCCCTGCACTGACGCAAGACCAAGCCGCACCCCTTTCCCTCCAGCTTTCTTCCCTCTTCTCATCCCCACCCTCCCAAGAAAACAAGGAGACTGCCATCCTGGGACCAAGTAGGGAAGAAAGTGTGTTCAAATGGCTGGGGGGGGGGGGGCACCAGCCCTCCCTGCTGCTTTAAGCTACTACTGTCAGACAGGCCTCTGTTCCTGCCTGTCCCCCAGTGGGGTGCCTGGCCCAATTCCCAGTTACCTACCAGGAAAGTAGGAAAGGAAAAATCAGGGGAGAGCTCCAAAGAAAGTAGTGCCTGGATAATTTATAACTACAACCTCAAATCTCTGCTGGTTTCTGGCAAGGATGTAATCTCCTAAACTCCTAAAGCATATATACTAACATAAGGAAAGTAGACACTCAGATATTTACTGGTGATCAATAGATAAAGACAAATTTGCAGGCTAATTGATAATCATTTGAAGCTCAGGTTTCTAACACTTGAATTTTAATCTAATTCTAGTTAGCTTCCTCAGCAGCAAAATGAATATTGCTACAAGCAACCTCTTCCTGGTTCCTTCAAAATTCAGGAGGCGAGCAAAATGAGAAAGTAGAGATTGGCTGGTAAGGTGGCTGCCAGCCTGAGAGAAGGTGCTATTTATGTCCTAAGTAAAATGAACTTTTGTTATTTTATGCAGAAGGAGAAACTGAATGAGGATTCATGTAGGGAAAGTGAGGAAAAACCTGCGGACAGTCAGTATGCACCACAGGTATCTAAGCACTGTTCAAATATCTCCAGGAAGGTCCCCAGCAGTTTGCGTGGACTCTTCGTGGTGGATTTATGAGGGGACAGAAGAACAGCACAAAGCCAGCAGGCCTGGCTACAAACTGCATTACTGGAGGGAGTACTCACACAGGATCAGAGTATACTTCAAAGGCCATTTAGTCCAATCCCCCCTTGTTTTACAGATGTAAGGAAACCAGAGGAATGAGGCAGCTTTTATGGGGTCACACAAATAATATAAATGCAAAGGCTAGGATTCGAACCCAGGTCCTCTGACTCAAAATTCAACACTTTCTCCTATACAAAAGAAAAAGATCAATGAGATCCATCAAATATCGAAGTACACAGAGGGAGAAAGTGAACAACATGCTATTGTCTTGCTATGTCCTTTCTATTACCTTAGAATAGCATTTCCCTCAAAAGGAGAAAGGGAATTGCAGGTTTCCAGGCTCAGAGAGAACACAGTCATGGCTTAGATATCACTTATTCATCATCAACTCTTCACTGAGTTTGTAATATTATACTTAACTGTGAATATAGCCAGCACTACCATTTTTTTTCTGTGACTACCCTAATAAACTTCAGTGACCATTTTTCACTTGGGTTTGGCCTCTTCTTTTTTTTTTTTATTATTAATTTTTAACACGTGTTTTTAAAACTTGGGGTTACAAATTTTCTCCCTTCCTCCCTCCCCACCCACCCTCATTGAAAAGGCAAACATCTTGATACAGGTTATAGATGTGAGGTCATGTGAAACACTTCCATAGTTGTTCTGTTGGGAAAAACTAAGTATATTTCCCTTTATCCTATCCTACCCCCCCCTTATTCTATTCTCTTTTGACCCTGTCCCTTCTCAGGAGTGTTTGCTTCTGATTATCCCGTCCCCCAATCTGCCCTCCCCTCTATCAACTCCCTGCTCTCTTGTCCCCTTCCCCCCTTATTTTCCTGTACAGTAAGATAGATTTCCATACCCCATTGTGTATGTTATTCCCTCCTTAAGTCAAATCCTATGAGAATGATTCACTCATTCCCTCTCACCTTCCCCCATTTCCCCTCCACTGTAAAAGCCTTTTCTAGTCCGTTTCATGTGAGATATTTTACCTCATTCTATTTCTCCCTTTCTCCTTCTCCCAGTATAATCTTCTCCCATCCCTTAATTTTATTTTCCAGATATCACCCCTTCATCTTCAACTTACCCTGTGTCCTCTATCTATCTATCTATCTATCTATACAAACATATAATTTTTTCCTTCCCACTACTCTAATACTGACAAAGGACTCATGAGTTACAAATATCATCTTTCCCTGCTGGAATGTAAACAGTTCAACCTTAATAAGTCTCTTATGATTTCTCTTTCCTATTTACCTCTTCCATGTTTCACTTGAGTCTTGTATTTGAAGGTCAAATTTTCTTTTCAGCTCTGGTCTTTTCCACAGGCATGCTTGAAAGTCCTCTATTGCATTGAATGACCATTTTTTACCCTGAAGGATTATTCTCAGTTTTGCTGGGTAGGTGATGCTAGGTTGTAGTCCTATCTCCTTTGTCCTCCAGGAATATCATACTCCATGCCCTCCAGACCCTTAATGTAGAAGCTGCTAAATCTTGTGTTATCCTGATTGTGTTTCCACAATACTTGAATTGTTTCCTTTTGGCTGCTTGCAATATCTTCTCCTTGACCTGGGAATTTTGGAATTTGGCTACAACACTCCTAGGAGTTTTCCTTTGGGGATCTCTTTCAGGAGGTGATCAGTGGATTCTTTCAATTTCTATTTTGCCCTCTGGTTCTAAACTATCAGGGCAGTTTTCCTTGATAATTTCTTGAAGGATGATGTCTAGTCTCTTTTTTTGATCCTGGCTTTCAGACAGTCCAATAATTTTTAAGTTCTCTCTTCTGGATCTATTTTCTAGGTCAGTTGTTTTTCCAATGACATATTTCACATTCTCTTCTATTTTTTCATTCCTTTTGATTAGTGTTACAATGCCTTGATTTCCCAAATTGTCCCTATCTTCCAATTTCTCCATTCTAATTTTTAAGGAAGTATTTTCCTCAGTAAGCTTTTGGACTTCCTTTTCCATTTGGCTAATTTTGCTTTTAAGGGCATTCTTCTCCTCATTGGCTTTTTGGACCTCTTTTGCCAGGTGGGTTAGGCTATTTTTTAAGGTGTTATTTTCTTCAGTATTTTTTTTTGGTCCCCTTTAGCAATACTCTTAGTTTTTTCTCTACTTCTCTTACTTGCTTGTCAAAATTCTTTTTGAGCTCTTCCATGGCCTGGGACCAATTCATATTTTTCTTGGAGGCTTTGAATGTAGGAGCTTTGGCTTCGTTGTCTTCTTCTGGTTGTACGTTTTGATCTTCTTTGTCATCAAAGTAAGATAATATAGTCTGACTCTTTTTGCGCTGCTTGCTCATGATCCCAGCCAATTACCTGAGTTATAAACTCTTTGTTAAGGTAGAAGTCTGTTTCCAGTGTGGAGAATGTACCGTCCCAAGCTTCAGGGGTTTTGTGCAGCTGTGTTCAGAGCCATTTCTAGGGACCTGTAAATTTTAAGTTCTTCCAAGGTGGTATGATCAAGAGCAAGGTGTTTACTCCTTTCTTGGCCTGTGCTCTGGTCTATGAGCACTCTTTTCTGTCTTGGAACTATGAGGAGGGTTTCCTCTCCACAGCCACAACAAGCTCCACCACACCAGCGTTCCTCCTTGACTCAGGACTATCACCCAGAACTGTGACCCAGATCCAAGCAGAGCAAAGCAAGAGAATCTTGCACCAGCAGAGAGATCCCCGCAATCCCCCTCTGATCAGTCACTCAATTCCCCCTCGGTCGGTGGGCTGGAAGCTCAGCAGGCAGCCGCTGCCCCCACCGAGCTCAGGGACTGGAGCTGAGACCACCAGCTTCTCTCTCTTCCAACTGACACAGACTTTTCCCACTGACCTTCTAAGTTGCCTTTGGCGTTCATGGGTTGAGAAGTCTGGAAACCGTCACAGCTGCCCGCGATTCAGTCCTCTGAGGCCTGCTCCAGGGTCGCTGCGGCCTGCGCACCCACGCCAAACTGCGCTCCTCTCCCTGCCCGGCAGGATATACCTTTCTGATCAACCATCCAGGCTATGTTGGCCTGGAAATTTGTTTCGCTCTTTTTGTGGGTTCTGCTGCTTTAGAATTTGTTTAGAGCCATTTTTTTACAGGTATTTGGAGGAGTTTGGGGGAGAGCTCAAGACAGTCACTGCTTTCCCTCCACCATCATGGCTCCACCCTCTGCGCTCTTCTACCTTAATCTTTTAGCATTTTTAGTCTTTTCTCACAATTTAAGAGTTGGAAACATTCTTGAAAGCCATTGACCCAATCCCCCACTACCTGCAAAAATCCATAACAGATGCCCCAGCCAGTCTCACATCAAGGATCTTTTGTTTCTGTCTTCATTGTGAACTCCTGAAGTGCACAGACTAACATGATCATTCCCTATGTAACAGTAAAAAAACCACAGGGAGCTCACTACTCTTCAAGCAGCCCGGGTCATCGATGGAAAAAATAGCTTTAACTGTTAGAAAGTTTTTCCTTTTTTTCAGCAGGCCTCACTGTAACATCCAACCATTGGTTCTAGTTTTGCCAGCTGAAGCAACATAGAACACGTCTGCTTCAATATAACAGCTCTGAGGGTGTTTTCTTAGCTGTAGAATAAGCAGGTTGGGAAGATGAACTCTAAGGTTCCTTCCTCTGACATTCTTGCTTGGTGTGAAATATTTCAAGGCTGTTATCTATTCATTCTTCATGACACAAATATGTATTAACTGGATTAAATTTAATAACCATATTAAGTGCCTATTACATGCAAGGAAACGGACTAGGTGTTGAGGATACAAGTGAAACAGTCTCTGCCTTCAAGGAACGTATATTCTTCTGGGGGATAAAGACATGTACATAGACAAATATAACACAGAATAATATGTGAAGGAAAAGGGGAAGGGGACATCTAGACAAACTGCCCTACAAAGGTAAATGGAAAACCTCGAGCTGGAGGTTCTCTGGAATGGTTCAAATGGGGATTCTTAGAGTGTCTCTGCAGGTGACTATACTATTTATAACCTGAATGGCCTTGGACTTCTCTATAGAATGGGAAGGGGCAGGGCTGGACTATATGAACCCTAAGGACCCTTCTAGATCTCCATGTATGAGCCTATGAACTTACTATGACCAATGCATGGTGCCCTGAGAGCTAGCAAGTTAAATGGCATTGTGGTCCCAGTACTCAATGGCATTTTCCTTTCCATACTAAATATCCTCAATTCCTTCAGGTATTCTTGTTGTTGTTGTTTCCAAGAATGTGGTTTCCTGGTCCCTCACCATTCTAGCTGCCTTACTCTGAACACATTTTAACCAGATGTTTAGGGTGGTGCCCAGAACTAAATACAATATTCCAACACAATATAATGCTGCCTAGTACAGTACTCACCTTTTTATTACCATATTACACCTTACCCCATCTTTATTGTTATACAACATTGTTGTTTCTCCACTAACGTTCTTCAATGATGCCTGACTCATGAAGACAGGAAGGTGACATTGGGTTCCTGACAGCTAAGTCAGCAGCAGAGCCTACGCCAGGTATCTGCTGATCCAAGGACCAACCTGGCTAACTTTGCAATAGCTCATTACCACTTTGGTAGCAGTGATGAATTTTTTTCAGCAAAAGCAACTTTTTTTTTTTTTTTAAAGACTGGGTCTCCCTATCTTGCCCAGGCTGGAAGATTAGGGAATATTTACTGGACCAATCCCACTTTGACCTGCTATGTTTCTGACCTGGGCTGGTTTGCCCCTGCACAGACAGCTTGGTGGCACCCCCACTCTTGGGGAGCTCCCTATATTAATGCCAAACTTGGTGCAGAAACCCAAACAGCATAGCTCGCTATGGCTCAGAACTCCTGAGTACAAGAGATCTGCCAGCCTCAGCTACCCAGGGAAACAGAGATTACAGGCTAAGCCTCGAAGACAATTCTTAAAGGTAAGCTATTAAATTATAAAGGAGTTGCAATCTGCACTGGTGAAAAAAGTAGCCTCATTAATGAAATCACAGCTTCTTAAAGTATTATTCTGTCTGTCAACAGCTCCTATTATGCTTATAGCAACTAATCTCCCCAGATCTTTTTCACATAAACTGCTACCCCTTCCTGTACTTGTGCAATTGATCTTTAAATGTCAGACATTTTGCCCACCAAATCTCATCTCACTAGGATCATAAGTGATCATGGATTCATAGCCCAATCTATTACCATGAATCTTACTTCTATCATCTATTACATTAGCCACCTCTCTCTGCTTTGTGTTATCTGAAAAATTAACTTTGCCTTCCATATCATCATCCAAATCAGTAAGTCTTCCAAGCTGATACTCGCTGCCATTAGACAACAAGCAGCTACAGGGCAAAGCTGTACGGCCAGGAAAACCCTGTCAACAACACTAGAAAGCGAGCCAGGTTTTACCATCCTGTCTGGGAAAGCACCATAGGACCAAATGCTTTGCTAGCTTCCCCTGATTTAACAGTAAAAACAGCAAGAACTCATGCTTGCCTTCCCCACAACCACTCTATCAATTCAATACTGATGTTGCCTCTAGTAACACAGAGAGCAACCCCTCTAAGACTTAGCAGATGGTCTTCAAATGCCACTGTGGCCAAGCAAAGTAATCACCTTGTATCTACTCCAGGCAACCTCATTAAACTCTGCAAACTCAAACCTAGTCAACCCCTGGGCCTATAGTAGAATTCCTCCTACACAGGTCATATTCCAAGACATGGCATGGCTTTTCAGTACCAAGCAACCTTACTGTAACCAAGTAAGATCTTACTGTAACCAAGTAAGACCTTACTGGAGGTGAAATAGCTGGTATAAGTAGCATCCCTATTTTATAGAAGAGGAAATAGGCTCAGAGAGGTTAAGTGATTTGCTGATCACATATATGAGGATGTATTCAAACACTAGTACCTTCCTAATGAGCTGTATGGGGTGTTCAAAGACTAGTACCCACTTCTGGTGTGGGGGCTTACCAAGACTTTGTCAGGGCTGCTCATCCACTTTTGGTGTCTACCTTTCACCCAACTCTCACATGTGGCTCTAAGGAGCTCTAGCACAGACAGTAACCACACCCTGGTAAAACTGTTTTGGCAGATGGGCTCAACCAGGTTGAGGGTAACCTACAGGCCTCAAATTAATCAGTGAGTTGGGGAATGTCTACCCCAAGCATGTGAAGATTTCCCCTGGTAAAATGAGCAGATGAGAACAATTTGTTCTAACAGCCATCTGCATCCTGGACCATCACCAGTTGTCTTGACTTTTGTCTTGCCACTTGACTTCCATGACTCTGGAAGAGACAGTGAGTCTGATGATTTTGCACAACTCTGCCTCAACTTAAATCCAATTCATGGGCAAGTCAAGATATCACCTGTGATGTCACTGGTCCTCTTCGGAAAAAGCAGGACAAACAACACCACCTTCCTAATTCTAAATCACCATTTAACTCCAGTCTTATACTACACAGGAAACTGGTCACTTCTGAAACAAAGAAAAGATGTTATTACCATTCAACCCTTCTTCACGGCAAACAAATTCAGTCCGTATCTCTTTCCCTATTCCAGTCGAGGTGATATCCAACAAGCCATTGGACATTTCAGAAAGATAAAACCAGTGAATCACTACTTTGAACAATCCTCTGATGAGAGGCTTTGTGCTCAAGTTAGACACTCATCATTTCTTGTCCCCAGACAATAGTTTGTGTTGTTGTTGATGCAGAGTTGCTCACCTGTGACGAATGACTGACGAGAGTTATGGATTTAATGAGGAAAAAAAATAAAAGAGTGGGAAAAAAAGGCCACAGAGGCAAAGGAGGCACTATCGTCAATCGTCAGTCTTCCCTTGCAAGGTACAAGTCCATTTAACCTCCCAATATTTCATGATTTCATCAGCAATGAATCAATAGGCAGCCTTGAAGTCAGAAGGACCTGTGTTCAAGTTCTGCCTGATATATACCTAATGGCCCTGGGCAAATCACTTTATCTTTCAATGCTGCAACTTTCTAATACCACAAATTCTACCGGTTGTGAATCTGCACTGGTAGGGTGCAGATTTTCTCACCAGGAGCCCCCTATGCCAGTGAAATCACAAGTCTGATTTGTAAAGAAATCTTAGTCCCAGCCTGAAATATTCTTTTAGACTTTCCCAAGGTTCTGCAAGACAGTCAAGGGGGTTGGGGGCTGGGACTATTACTGCTAGTCTCCCAGTATACAGAAGAAGCATGAGGCTCTCAGAACTTTCTATTCCACTCAGCATCTTGTCTCCCTGACATTGGTCAAGGCCCTGGCAGTCTCCAGGTCTCCACAAGCAGGCTCAAGGCTGGCCAAAGACTTTCCAGGGGAATTGGGAAACCAGTCTGACAAGTAAGCTGCCTGCCTAGGTCATGGTCTGATTGTAAACCAGGGGGACTCCTGAACCTACAAGACCTGTCATAAGATTGACTGAATCTCGAGCAAAATAGTATACCTGGCTGTAAACTTCAAGACTTTGTGGCCCCACTTCTTGATTGGGATAGGCCATGGTAATAAACCACAGAAAGTGTGCAGCACCTCTCTTTGAGGGATGAGTGCACAGAGTTCTACAGCTCTCTACACTCCTTACCACCTGGGAGGCTGGAAAGAGTCTATTCTCAGTGAAGGAGTCTGGAGAACCAATATAAAAGCAATCCACCAAGATCACAGAGGATTCATCATGTATTTAGATGTGACTCTAGCCCAGTGCTGTACTAAGTCATGTTGATTATATAGCCATAGTCCCTTTAAAAATGGGAGTGCTCTAACCAAACAATATTTTACAAATGGGATGTTGTGGCACACTTGGGCATTAAAAAAAGGAAAAACAAGATTGAGTGTCCATCAAGTTTTATGAGGCAAATGTGAAGAATCTGACAAATCAAAGTACACAGCTAAAAAACGGTGATGGTGAGGAGTCTCACTCTCCTTAAAAAAAAAAAAAAGAGAGAGAGAGAGGACAGAGTCTGTAAAAAAGCAGATTGTACATAGCTCTAGCTATCCATTTCTTCCATACCTGAATTCAGCCCACCAAGTTATATGTGATGAACAAATAAGAAGGTTACAAATCTCAGACTCCGAGAGGTAGTGTGGTGTAATGGAAAGTGTGCTGCACTTGAATTCAGGAGAGACCTTGCTCGACTCCTGCCTCCACCACCTGGCCATCTCAGTTCTCTAAAAGGGGATAATAATACTACTTGCAGTACTTACCTCACAGGGTTGTGGTGAGGCTCAAGTGAGACAATGGATGTAAAGAACCATATACACCTTAAAGCGCCTTTTTATTATTATCTATTATTATCATCATCCTTGCAAGGTATCTGGTGCTTCATTGCTCTGCTAAGGAGAGGTCCAGAAAGCCCCCAAAAGAAATGAGAAGAACAGATTTCAAAAGCACCTGAAGGAGAATCAGCACAGCCCTGCCCAGAGCAAATACTGAACTGAAGGGCCTGGCCTCCTGGATAGTGCCTGAGAGGCAGCCTAGTAGGAGAAGGCTGTCAACTACACAGCTACAACTCAAAAAACCCAGCACTTCCCTCTAAAGCAAACAAATCCTGAGGTTCAACCGGCCCATAAATCTTCCTGCAGGTCCTTCCCTCCTCTTATCCCCCCCAAAGTCAATCAACTGACAAGTCCTTTCATTTGGCTCCACAATATTTCATATTGGCTTCCTTCTCACTACTCACATAGCCACCACCCTTTATTAGCTCTCGAGGGGACTCGTGCAATGGCCTCCTAATGGGTTTTCCCTTCTAATCCATTTTACAGGTGCCAAATGAATATGGCTAAAAAACATAGATCTAAAACTCTTCTGCTCAAAAACCTTTAGGAGCATCCCATCACCCCGAGGATAAAGACAAGTCCCTGAGTCCGGCTTTGAAGGCCATTCACAAACAGCTCTAAACTCTTCTTCTAGCCTCATTTCACATTATTCATTCCAGTTCAGCTGAACTACCAGATGAGATTAGAAATTTGAGATTCTACCTCCTCCCTCTGACTCTCAGCATAACCAATTCCCCATAACCAGAATGTACTCCCCCTCTTCAGCTGGAATTCTCTGAATCTTTATCTTCTTTCAAGGTTCAGCTGTCAGAAGCCTTCTTAACCTCTCCCATGGCAATTAGGATTCTCTCTCTTCTCAAGATAATCTTGTGTTTACTCTTATACCTGTTGTCTCAGCAGAATCTAAAAGTTCCTTGAGGACAGATGTGACTTTTTTTTCCTTTGTATTCCCAGTGCTGAGTGCAGTGCCTTAAACATCAGAACAGCCTCTCAGAAGAAGAAATTCCCTCTTCCAGTAAAAAGCACCTTCTGTCTCCTAGTATTAGGATGTTCCCTAGAGTCCTGAGAGGCTAAGTGACTGGCTCAAAGTCACAGAGCCAGTAGGGCTTTGAAGTGAACTCTCTTATTTACTATGCCATGTGTGCACTTAATAAATGTCTTATCCTTATTAAAACTTCCCATTTTCCCAATTTGTTGGTACTATCCCTTCTTCATATATATACAAGTCCCTAAGGCTATTTATCTCCCTTTGACTTCTCTTCTTGCTGTTCATATAATCTGGTTTAGCCAGAAGAAAATGTCAAATGTATGTATGTTGGAAGGAAAAGGAGAGAGAAGGCTCCAAACATCAATACACAGTGATTTGCTCCCACCTCTACCCCTACCTATAAAAGTTCCCAAGGAAACAATAAACCTACTATGAATAAGAGGCTCTATCTCCAATCTATCAGCCATTCAGCCACCAAAGTAACTTTCTTAAAGTGCGGGTCTAACCATGTCATCCCCCTACTCAATAAACTCCAGTAGCTCCCTATCACTTCCAGGATCAAATAAAAAATGCTTTCAAAGCCTTCTATAACCTAGTCCCTTCCTGCCTTTCCAGTCTTCTTACACCTTACTCTCCAAAACATATTCTTTGATACAGTGACACACTGGCCTCCTGGCTGGTTCCATGAGCAGGACACTCATCTCTCAGCTCCAGGCATTTTCTCTGGCTGTCCCTCATGCCAGCAATGTTCTCTCTCAATGCCACTTACTGATTTCCCTGGCTTCCTTTAAGTCCCAAACAGGTGATGAAATAATAAGAGTGCCAGGCCTGGAGTCAGGAAGAGTCCTCTTTCTGAATTCAAATCCAGTCTCAGACACTTCCTAGCTATGTGACTCTGGCCAAGTCACTCAACCCTGTTTGCTTCTGTTTCCTCATCTGCAAAATGAGCTGGAGAAGGAAATGGCAAACCACTCCAGTATCTTTGCCAAGAAACTCCAAATGGGGTCACAACTGAACAACAACAACAACAACAAACATCTTCTACAGTAAGCCTTTCCCAACTCCCCTTAATTCTAGTGGCTTGTTTCTGTCAAATATTTCCTATTTATCTTGTATAAAGCTTGCTTTGTCTATATTTGTTTGCATGTTGTCTCCCTCATTAGACTGGAAGCTCCTTGGCCACAGAGACTATCATTTGCCTCTTTTTGTATTCCCAGCACTTAGCACAGTGATAGGCACATAATGGAAATTATTAAAAAGTAAAACATCTTAGTATTATTATGAAAACAGTTTCAACCTGACAGACCCTCTTAAAAGGGTCTCTGGGACCACCATTGTTCTTCTTAGGACACTTTAAAAGATCGCCTGCCTTATAGCATGTGGGGGGGAGAGCATCAGCTTGTTCTTTCCAATGACTCAGAGGGGAAATAGGTAGGAAATATCCTAGGACTGGACTCCTGTTATTTACAAGAAAGCTGCTACAGTAAAAAAAAAAAAATAATAGGAAAGCATCATGTTTATTTCTTATTTTGATTTTGCTAAAGAACCAGATGTACTGAATTTCACAATAGAAAAACTGAATTTTCAGAGTTACACAGGTAGCTGCAAGGGACATTGTTGGAGGCCATCTAGTACAGCCCTCTCATTTTACAAATGAAGAAACTAAGACCCAGGGAAGTTAAGTGATTTGATAAGTTAAGGGTCAGAGGCAGAATTTAATCAAGGACACTGCTGAGTCCAGGGCACCAAGAAGATTCTCTGGGTGGGCCTCTGAGTATGCCTCAGACAAAAGTATCCAATCTTAAACCCAAGAGAGTTCTAGAATAGGAGATGTACAGAAGATTTTTTACAGTTTCTGTCCTTAGGAGTTCCAAAGCAAACTCTTTGTGACAATAATAACAACATTTCTATACTTACTTTGTGCCTGGGTTAAGTACATCACAAATAGGATCTCACTTGATCCTCAGTGAAGTAGGGACTATTATTGTTCCCATTTTACACTTGAGGAAATTGAGGCAGAGGTTGTGACTTGCCCAAGGTCACACAATTAGTAAATGTCTGAGGATGGATTTGAATTCAGGTCTCCCTGACTCCATACTCAGCACTCTATCCATGGCACCCAACTAGCTACCTTTCTCAGCAGTAGTGCCACAGGAAAAAAAAATGGTAAATAATTACTGCCGCTGCTACTACAACAACTAACACTACCATGCATTTCTAGTACATATCCCCATGTAGAAACTCCTTTTACCAAAACAGATCAGCAGCTCTGTAGTGTCCAGCTAGTCTTCAAAAGGTGCCATAGTTTCAGAGCTAGAATGGGTCAGAGGGAGCACCTGTACCCAGCCAGATCTCCATGCCTCTCAGCCGATTCTCACAGCTTCACCTACTGATGTCAGCTACGATAAACAGTATCATCTTCAAATATGAAAGGCATTATAGCACCCAGGAGGGTGGAAGACATCAAGTCAGACAAGCTGAGTTCAAAACCCACAGTTGGCATGACTTGTGTGAAACACACACACACACACACACACACACACACACACACACACACACACACCCCCTCTCTAATACTCCCAGAAAAGAATAATTAGCAAAATTGTTGTTTTGTAGATCCAGAGCTAGAAAGAACCTTGAGAACCTCCAAGTCCAACTCCTTCCTTGAGGAAACTGAGGCCCAGAAATGAAGTGGTATGACCAAGATCCCACAGGGAGCAAGTGGCAAATCTGAGATTTGATTCCAGGTTCTCTGACTTCAAATTCAGCATTCTTTCCACTGCATCATAATGCCTGAGGGCACATTACATAAAGCTTTTTACCTTAATCAGAAATATTATTTATTATCAGAAAAAAAATTGAGCTTAGTTTCCTGATATGAAAGCATAAAACGCATAAAGTTCGAATATCCTTGTAAAAAGTAAAAAAAAAAAAAATCAATTACTAAAGGTCTATAACCTAAGACAAAATCTTTTACTTAAATAATAGATTGGGACTGAAATGTAAATAAAAGATTAACACATCCGTTAACTGTTCTTCCTTACCCTAAACATGCTGATAAATAAACTGCCTCTCATTCTCGGTGATAAGGGAGACTAATGTACTACTTTCACACTTCAAAGTACCTATCTGGCCACCCCACCACCCCCACCCCCACTGTCCCAATAGGTATGATGCTAAAAAAGGGGACATTTGCTGGACATATGTTGGCTGCTCAGAGTTGCAGCCTCTGCCCTGTGTTCCAGGAGAATTATCCAAGAGGAGATAGGACCTATCACCTTCCCAGATAAAGCTGCTTCAAAGCAACTTCGCCTAGGGACCAAATCACAGACCACTGTAGAATGTTACGGTGTTGTATGGCAACTCTGGTATAGGTCTGAACAAAATATCTATACAAAAAAAGATAGCTATCGGAAGAAAAGTCAGGGGACAAGATCCAAAGCAATGGGAAAACTGAGGTGAAACTGCCTACTGAAGAGATAAGAGTATGTATTTATAATATTTGCAGGCATTTCTTTCCATTTGACCTACTCTGAGTTTTTACAGAAAGGAAGGCTGAGCTAGAGGAGCAAAGACAAGTCCAAAGTCACACTGTGAGTCAATGACACAAAGTTTATATCCAGCACTGGACTAGATGGGTAGGCGGAGGCAGATAAGAAGGTCAAAAGACGGGCTTACTGTCAGGGATGGGCAAGAGTGAATTGAAAGAGAGGTAGAGTAAACTTTGATAAAAGCTGGAATGTGGATTTTAAAGGGAATCGAGAGCTTTTGACCTCTAGTTACACAGTCAAGAGGTTCATTCCACTGGGTGCCCTCAGGGCCTAGGGCCAGGTATCATCTGGGGGAGTAAACAGACACAATTCGGGCTGTGGCAGTTAAATCTTCCTAATCTACAACACTGCAGGCAAACCCAACTTCCAACACCAAAAACTGGTGACTGCTGAACTCAAGGAGGCTCTAGAAAGAAAGACTGGATATGTCTTCTTTCCCCAAGTATTTTAAGCTCCTTGGGGGCAGCACTTTGCCCTTTAAATGGTTTGTCAGTCAATCAGTCAGTGTGCTAAGTACTGGGGATACCAACAAAAGAGAGCCTCTGCCCTCAAGAAGCTCACAATCTAAGGGGGGGCGGGCAAAAAGTAAACAAATGTATACTGACAAGCTATATTCAGGATAAATAAGAAATAACCAAAAGAGAGAAGGCACTAGAATTAACAGTGATCAGGAAAGGCTTCCTGCAGAAGATGGGATTTTAGGTGAGACTTAAAAGGAAGCCAAGGAAGCCAGTAGATGGGGATGAGGAGGAAGAGCATCTGTGGTGTGGGAGACAGCCAGAGAAAATGCCCAGAGTGGGGAGATGGAGTATCTTGTCTGTGGAACAGCCAGGAAGCCAGCATCACTGGATCAAAGAGTATGTGGCAAGGAGTAAAGTATAAGAAGACCAGAAAAACATTATGATGGGCATTGAATGCCAAATAGAGCATTTTGTATTTGATGCTGGAAGCAATAGGGAGCCACAGGAGTTTATTTTTTTGGGGGGAGAAGGGGGTATATGGTTGGACTTGTACTTTAGGAAAACCACTTTGGTGGCTGGTTAGAGGATGGTTTGGAGTGGAGTGAGACTTGAGGAAGGCAGACTCACAAGCAGGCTATTACAATAATCCAGGTGTGCGGAGATGAGGGCCTGCGATAGAATGGTGATACTGTCAGGAGAGAAGGGAACATATCTGAGAGAAGCTGCAAAGGTGAAATCGACAGTCTTGTGCTTAATATATGTTTGCTGATGTTGACTGCTTCCATCCCATAGTCTGCCGAGGTGGTCCCCCATGCCTGCCTGGAATGTACTTCCTTACCTATCACAGGCCTCTTATACAATCCCTAGTTTCCTTCAAAACTCAGCCCAAATGCCATCTCCTACCCAAGACCTTTTTCTATTCCTCCCTGCCTCTAGCATCTCCCCCAAAATCGACCTTCCATTTATTTCACATATTTACGTGTACACATTGTTTCCCCCAACAGATTGTAAGGGAAGGGAAGGCTTCATTTCTGTATTCTTAGCATCTGGTACACTGCCAGGCACATAAATGTTTGCTGAAGGACTGAGAGAATGGAGGCTCTTCCAGCCTGTTCAAAACAGTTTCCAGGACACTGAACTCAAAATCCACACTGCACTCTCCCAAGACATACCTCAGCCTCTTAATTACTAATTGGTAAAGCCTCATAAAACTGCTGCTTGCTAGGGCTTCTTTTACCCTAAGAGAAACTAAGGCACAAAGAGGACAAATCCAAGGACCAAAGATAGAAGCCTCTGTCCACTGTTCCATCCCTGGCCCTAAATATCTCTCTAGATTTCTTTCTAATAGTTTCTCCTCTTCTCTTACAGTCTGGCTAGGTGTTTTTAGCCCCTGGCAGTTACGTGAAAAATCTGCTATAAGCTTCTTCAGCACAATAAACTTCCAGAATACTTGGAGAGACCTCCTAACTTTGGTGTTACAGCCTTTCCCTGTAGCCACATCCTCCCTTCTGGTCCCTTGAATCTTTCTATCTTAGGGCCACTTTGTTCTATATAGGGTTCCTATCCCTTATTTTGGCTGCTGATGAAAAAAATCTAGGTGTTTTAGCTCCCTCAATATCCTCACTGGGTTGAAAGAGTTCCAGAGGGCTAGAAGAGTTTCTAAAGTGATGGTATGATTGTCTTCCCTATGTACATGACAGCATCATGTTTTACTAGAATAGAGTTGGCCTCTCTCTGCATGGTACAATGGAAAGGAGGCTGAGGTGAGAGGACTTACTCCCTTGTGACTACAGGCAAGTCACTTAACCAGTCTGGGCCTCAGTTTCCTCTTCTGTAGGACCGGGGCATTGGACTAGACTACCTCTAAGATCTCTTCCAGCTTCAGGTCTATGATCCTGTCATTCTTTGTATGATGGTACTATGCTACTATCTCCCTTCAAGGCTGTGCCTGGCAACACTGTAGATACTAGGAAAGGAGGGGCTGGGACTAGGGTGGGGAAAGACCATGCTCTGGAGGGCCCAATTCTGGCTTATTTTTGGCTTTATAGTTACTGAGTTTATTTCCTGGGGGCAGGGAGGCGGGGGAGACAAGGGGGGGAAGCAGCTGGAAGAGTTAACTGGATTTTCCTTAGGAGGTTAGAGTTTGTAGCTATTTACTGTTTTTCTCACTAACCAAACTGGGCTTGAGTTAAGTATCCAAATTCAGTCCCTCTGAATCTAGGAGCCTGGGAGAATGTGAGAAGGGCCAATCCAACCTGGTTAAATCTTTATCTAGAATGTAAAGAGTTGAAAAGGATGTTTTGTGAATGACTCTAGGTGGTCTCAGGATGTTCTAAAGGTAATGAATGAGGGATAGGCATGGGAAAAGGGAAGACTCTGGATCATTTTCTAGAAAATGTTTTAGCTAAAGTCAAATCCTTCGAGGCCGTGGGACATAGTGGATTAGAGCACTGGCCTCAGTGTAAGGGAAACCTGAGCTCAGGTCCCTGCTCTGATACATACTGGCTAAATAACCTTGGGCAAGCAACTCTCCGACACTATAAGGTCCAAGGGAAGTCATAAACTGCATCCCTAAGAATTTCCCTTACTGAGATTTGCATGCCAATGAAATTATAGGTCCAGTCCAAAAAATAAAGTCAAATCAGCAGAAAAGGCAAGAAATCCACACACCATCACACAACTTTTAAGGTCATTGGCCTGATATGACTTTGGTTGGGGTTGGGGCGGGGGGGTTATTATCACAAAAAGGTAACTTGGTGTTTGTTGAATGACTGGTGATTTAATTGCAATAACACTGAGTTACAGAAGACATGGGTTCCAATTCCGGTTCTGTTACCTACTAGCTGTGGGACACCAGGGAAGTCAGTTGATCTCTCTAGTCGTTTCATCTATACAAAACTGTACTAGGTCAGTTCTAAATCCTGATAAGCTTGTGTACCTGAGCAAGACTGAGTTATCAAGCTTTTGTACCCCAGTAAAAGGCCTTCCTCAGGCTATGGGTGAACTGAAGGCACCAGACAGAGCATATGCTGGTTTCTTTCTGATGAATTTCATCCCCGGCCTTCTACTTCCCAGTGAGAAGTCCTCCAGGAAGACAATGTAACATTTTACAGTGGGTGGGTCCTAGCCAGTTTCTCCTTAGTTCCTCATCTTTTAAACTGCCAAACCCATCACAGGATCATAGATTACAAATTATAGATCCACAGAGGTCATCTAGTTCAGGGATTGGTAAACTACAGCCCAAGGGCCACATCTAGCCCTTGGCCTGTGAACTGAGAATAGTTTTTACATTTTTAAATGCGACAACTTTATTTGAAACTTTATTTCAAAATGTAAAAATGGTTCATAAGCCATACAAAAAGGCTTACCCACCCCTCACCTAGTCCAACCCTCTCATTTTATAGAAATTCATGGAAATGAAGTGGATTGCCAAGTGAAACAGTCATTGGCAGAATCAGAATTTGAACTCAGGTCCACTGACTCCAAATCCAGTACTCTTTCCACTGTATTATGGCACCTCTATCCCCAAAAGAACATCCTTGAAGAAGATGCATCCTGGCTTTTAAAAAAAGTTCTTCATAACCTGGGCCCTTTCCTACCTTTCTAGTCTTCTTACACTTCCATCTACTCCATATACTCTAAGATCCAGTGTCACTGGTCTCCTTGCTGTTCCTGGAAAAAAAATCAAAACATTCTATCTCCCTCCCCACTCCATGCCTTTTTCTTGGCTGTCCCCCAAGACTGAAAGGCACACTTAATGCTAGGAAACTGGTAGACTAAAGACACTATTATTTCCATGAGGTCTCTAGTAGAATGTAAGTTCCTTGAGGGCAGGGACTATTTGGTCTGATCTTTGAATCTTCAGGCATTACGGAGGGGTTGGTAAACCGGGGGGGGGGGGGGGGGAATTACTCAACCAGTTTAGAGCCAAATCTGTAAGAAATCACAGTGAGAGGGGAGAGGTGGAGGAGTGTCACCCTTCAGAAACAGAACAAAATAATCCTGAGTACTACCCAGCACTCCAGCTCTAGCTCCAGCTCCCAACAGCCAACTGTATTTCCCTGTCATCTTCAGCTCCTGCTACTCTTCTTTTTAGCCCGACACCAGCAATCCAGTCAGTTCCCCAACTTGACTCCACTCCATGTTCCAGAAATAACTTACTGGGTTCGACCTCCCTCCCAGTCACAAACTAAGGTTCAGAAGTGATTCCAAGGATAATGGGTGCAATTCAATCTCTCTATGGCTACCTTGGCTAGACAGGGAATGAGTCCAAAAGGAGGTGTCCCTCTCTATCAGAAATGAGACCTAGAACGAGAGAGAACCGTGGTTCGCAAAAAGAAGCCTCAGAAAAAGCATGCCCAGTTCAGGGGAAAACTTTGTTTTCATCTCCTCCAAAAATGCCCGTTTTCTTCCCTTTCAACCTCCTTGCTGCTGAAAGGAGCAAGGACATGTTCTAGTCCATAAATGACTTCTTGACAGTGTGGCTTGAGCTTGGATAAAAGCTTTGATGGAAGGAAGGGGATGTGTGTGCATTAGGTTTGGGACTGGTGAGTAAAACTCTCCTACTGCCTTTCTAGTCAGACTCTTGAGAGGTTGCCAAGAACTGATGAGTTGGAAAAGTACAGAGCAAGAGAAGAAGGCCCATTAAATATGCCTAAAAGACCAATGAAGGAAGGCTAGTCTTCAGCCTAGGAAGCTATGACACTACTATTCCACACACTGAATAATTTGCCTGCATTCCATTGAATTTTTAAAGCCCTCAAAATATTACTTGGAACTCTCCCCATTCCACCACCTGAAGTAATGAAATAAGGGACAGATTCTCCTAAATGCTTTTGTTCACCCCCATAGGCAGTGTCTCAAAGTAATGGGTAAGAGAGCACAGGCTATATACAAACAGAACCTGTCATAGCAGGCATAACAAGATCACACAAATAGTCTTAATAGACCACTAGGCCTTACCCTTTTTGAACTCCTCTAGCATGGCATCCAGTTTGGTGTCATGGAAGACAAAATGAACTGGATGGTTGTAGAAGCGGGTGATGGTTTTCAGAGGAGTGCAGTCATCTGGGTCCACAAATGCCAGGTCTTTGACATAGAGGATATCTACAATATTGGACTGTTCCTCCTCAAAGACTGGGATGCGGGTGTACCCACTTTCCATAATCTCTGACATAGTGTTAAAGTCCAGGATAGCATCACTTCTGATCATGAAACAATCGTGGAGCTGGGTCATGATATCCTCCACCATTTTGGTCCTTAGTTCCAGGGCACCCTGGATCATATTGAGCTCCTCCTTCACCAGATCATTGTATGGCTCAGTCACCTTCAGCATCTCCATCAGCTTTTCCCTGTTGTAGATTGTACCAATCTCCTGACCAAGAACATAATCCAAAATCTTGCTGATTGGAAAACTTAAGGGGAAGGTGAGAAGCATAAACAATTTAGTGACATTGATTGTGTTGGCCCCTACAGCCAAGCCATGCCGGGAACATATTGCCTGGGGCACAATCTCTCCAAAAATGACAATGCCAATAGTGGAGGAGGCCACGGCCACCACTCCAGAGCCAAGCAGGCTATCCAAAAGGATTGTGAGGGAAGTGTTGACCAGCACGTTGCCCAAAAGCAGGGAACAGAGAAGATAGTTCCCCTTCCTTCGAATGGGCTCAATCTTTCGGGCATACCTTCTCTCTTTCTCCTTGCCACAATTTTGTATGATCCTTAGCTCCATGGGATCCAAGGCCATGAGACCTAGATTGAGGCCAGAGAAGATGCCAGAGAGCACCAGCAGCACCAAGACAAGTACAATGTGCAGCCAGAGGGGCAGGAACTTTGGCTCATCCTCCAAGAGGAAGAGCAAGGCGTCCTTCCCGGGCCACCTTAACCATTTCCCCCCACTCCAGGTACACAGACCATAAAGCCTCGAATTCTCACTCCTCCTTAGGTACTTGGTTTCCAGGATCAGCAAAGCGTTCGAGTTGTCTCTACTCAGGTTGACCAGTTGGTGGACCACCAGGTCCTTGGTGACCCCGGTGCAGAAGTTGGATTGGTGGACATCCTGCATGGTCTCCAGCTCAGTGAAGGTGATTTGGCCAAGGCTGAAGGTGTCCAGGTTGAGGCCATACAGCTTCAGCCTCACCTGGCTGCCCTCGGAGGCGAAGAGGATGCCCTCGGGGTTAGTCCCGCACGTCTTGTTGCAGCCTACCAGCCTCATGCCCAAGATTTTGGGCTCGTCCTGGCCCCAGGTACCCCGGACCCAGAGCAGCAGCCCCAGCGCCACCAGAAGGAGGCGCCCTCGGGCCCGTCCTCCCGCCGGGCCCGGGCCCAGGCCCCCGCCCCCGCTGCCCGGCGCCATGTTGCTCCTGCCGCTGCCGCCGCCGCCGCGCCCCAGCGCCCCAGCCCCGCGCCGCGCGGCCCCGCTCAGCGCCGCCGCTCCTGCTGCTCCGCTGCCGCCGAGCCAACTGCCCGGGCCGCGGGCCTGACGTCACACCGGCGGCCCGCCCCCCACGGCCACAGACACACACCCGGTCCCACGCCCCCTCCGCCGGGAGCCACGCCTACTTCATTTGCATGACACCGCCTCCTTAAACCCCTTCCTCCTTCCTCCTTTGGATATACCGGCACTTACTGCCCTGGTTTAAGGGGGTCTGGGCTTTTAAGGTGGAACTGGGCTGGGCAGGGATCGTATGACTTTTGAAGTTGAGAAGTGAAAGGGACATTAAAGGTCATCTAGTCAAGCCTCCTTGTTGTACAGATAAAGAAGGGGAGGGAGACCCAGAGAGAGGTGCCCAAGGTCACGCAGGGTGTAAATGACAAGATTAGGATTTGAACCTGGAACATGTTGGCGCCCCGCCCCTTAGAATCATCTCCTAGGATGGTAGAACTCAAGAACTGGGAGAGACCTTAGAAGTCATCAGGTCCAGTCCTGGACCATTGCCAGAGCTTTCTGGCTAGTTTCCCTGCCTCAAGTCTCTCCCCCGCCCGCCCATCCTCCACCTGGCTGTTAAATTGAGCTTCTGAAAACACAGGTCTGACCAGGTCACACACAACCTCCCCCCAAAAGCAAACAAACAAAAAAACTCCAGCGGCTCCGTTGTCTCCAAGATCAAATATAAAACCCTGTGTTTGGTGTTCAAAGTCTTCATAACCTGCCCCCTTTTCCAGACTTCCTAACTGCCCCAGCCCCCCAACATAGTCTTGAATCTAGTGTCAGGGGCCTCCTTGCTGTTCCTGGAACTAGACACTCTCATGTCCCGACTTGGGACATTTTACTGGTGATGGATTTCTCTCCCTCCTCCATTTCTGTCTCCTGGCTTCCTTCAATCCCAGCTAAAATCTCACCTACAGCATGCCTTTTCCAGTCCCCTTTAATTCTAGTGGCTTCCCTCCTTTATTATCTTCAATGTATCCTGCCTGTATCTTGTTTGTAGATAGTTATTTGTTCTTGAGTTCAAATTTGGACTCAAACACTTACTAGCTGTGTGACCCTGGGCAAGTCACTTAACCCTGTTTGCCTCAGTTTCCTCATTTGTAAAATAAGCCAAAGAAGGAAATGGCAAACCACTTCATTATTTTTGCCAAGAAAACCCCAAATGAGGTCACAAAGAGTCAGATGTGACTGAAAATGACTGAACATTTACATGTTGTCTCCCGCATTAGATTATGAGATCCTTGAAATAAGGGACTTGCCTGTTTTTATGTCCCTGGTGCTTAGCACAGTACTTGGCAGATAGTAGGTGTTTAATAAATGCTAGCTGGCTGACAGGTGAGGTAATTGAGGCCCAGGGTCATATAAGTAAACCAGAGGAGCAGCAGGATTTGAAATCAGGTCCTCTGACTCTCCTACACCTCACCTGGATTTCAGAAGGGATGCCTCTAAATCTATGATCATACACTACTTCTTTCTAGGCCTCGGTTTCCTTGCCTGTAAAATGAGGCAACTGATGATCTATAAGGACTCTTCTGCTTCCTGTGGATGCCTACACGTACTCAAACACATAGCAGCCATATCAGAGGGGAAAGAATGCTGAACACAGAGAGCAGCTGGCTTCCAATCCCACCTGTTACTTAGCCTCCCGACTGACCATGGACAATTCACTTTACCTCTCAAGGAGGGATGGAGGAGTGGACTAGAGGACCTATAAAGTCCTTCTTTTAGGAGAGAAAGGAGAAAAGACAGATTAAAATTCAGGCCTCCAGACATTCAGTCTGGAGTCTGGACATCCAGACTCTTTCCATAACATTGCAATGTTTTCTTTTGAGTTTCCTCATTCTTTTCATTACATTCAACAAATATCTATTAAGAATCTGCTGTGAGTACAGAACTGAGTTAGAAGTTGGCATAGATAAAAATTTGGTAATGCCTGGTCACTACCCCTCTTAGAGATTAGGCTCTTTTTTTCTCAGCCTACCCAAAATTCCACTGTATTTTCTGTTTTCCTCTCCAACATAATGTAGGCTTGCAATATTAATATGAACAAGTCCTTCCAGAAAAGGGCCAGGAGTCAGGGAGACTAAAGTTACCTCAAGTAACCCACTTATCAAGATACAGCTCCTCTCTGGGACTAGTCAAATTTCCACACAATTACAGTTTACTCCCTTTTCTTTCAAGATTTATAGTTCACTTTTATGTTACTTAATGTCCATCAAAAGATACATACATTTGAGGAATAACTGATAAAAGGCTTTAATTTCCACTTTTTTCTCCCCATGTCAAGAAAACTTCAGGAAGGCCCCACTCTGTCAAGCTTATGGGAAAATTAGACAAGTCTCACAGAATCAAGAAGCATGGATAGGTTGGCCACCTGTTCCGGTGATTCTTTGGAGTAGCAAAGCTGGAGTGATGCACCTTAGTTAGATGGTGTCAGAATTCGGAAAACCAAGTCCATCTCACTGGGCTAATCCAGGATCAGGACTAGCTTCCCCCATGGGTGTGTTACTATTAGGAACATGGAATCAGAGAGCCAGAAGAGACCTTAGAGGCCCTTTTGTCCACACTACTGCTCACCCCCATTTTACAGGGTGAGGAAACTGAGGTTTAGAGAGTTTAAGTGATTTGCTTGAGGTCACACAGGTGCGAGATGCTAAGTGGCAAAGTGGCAAAACCTCCACGTGAACTCAGTCAGTCAAAAAGTATTTATTAAGCATTTACCAGGCACAGTGCTACAGCTGGGATTACAAAGAAAGGTTCCCTGCCCTTAAGGAGTCAGCTCACATTTATCTGTACAATGGGGATTTCATTCCTGGATTACTTGGGCGTAAAGTACTTTGTAATTTGCAAAGTGTTTCATCAATAGAAGCTATTCATACTATTCCCAGAGCTTTGAGGAAAGGAGTGTGGGCTGCCATCCCCTGCACCCTAATCTCTCTTCCCCTCACTCTCCCCCTCCCCCCTCCTCCTTCCTCTCCCCCCCTCCTTCTTCTTCTCCTCCCTCCCCTCTCCCTCTCTTCTCTTTTTCCTCTCCTTTCTCTCTCTCTCTCCCTCCCTCCCTTTTTCCCTTTTCTTCTTCCTCTCCCCAAATTCCATGGGGCAGCTGAAGAGTAATGACACATTGCAGTGAGGGGGCAGGCAGGATGAAGGATTAGAGGTGTTGGTTTAGATCAGAAGTCACTTCCCTGAACTGTCCAGATTAAACTTTGCCCTTGAAGTCACTGTATAATTACTTATTGAGTACTAGGCACCTGAAGTGTGAATTAAAAGTGGATCTGCCCTGACAAAATCAGTCCCAAAGAGCTCCAATACACATAAATGCACTAATTTCAGGAAGGCACTCAGATTTTTTATCTTAAAAGCTCTCACACCAGAGGTATTTTCCAGCCTCTACAGGCAAAATCTATTTCATGTCCCCCACCCCAACCCAGAATGCTGACACTTCTGTTTATTTTGCTTATAGAATTAGACATTAAAACCAATCCTTGATAAGGAAGGAGCAACAACTCATTGTCATAACGTCCTAGGATTAGGGAGGAGAAAGAGACAGGGAGAACAATTGATGGCCTGGGAGCTGGGCCTCCTGGGTTTCAAATCCACCTCTGCATCTGGCAGGTCATTATTGGATGGCCCAGATAATAGGACAACAATAGTGCTTGTCCTTAGTGACAGGGCCTGACCTGAGCAAGTCTGTTTGACGACACTTGCCCCAGTTCCCCTTCTGTTGAGCAAGAAGATGATATCTAACTTGAGGAATGCTCACAAAGCAGACCCTGATTGGGGGAGAAATAAGAAGGAAACAGCTGGAGGAGGCAGGTACAACCTCTAACCCTCAAAGTAATCATTCCCCTCCCCACACCAGGCCCTAAACCTGGTTCCCACAAGGGCATCTTCTGAGGGTAAACCCCATTCCAGAGGGCCAGGCTCAATCCTAAGAGAAGGTTCTCCAAGCCCATTCATTCTCAGCTATTTTGAGCAGACCTCATACAAATGTTCTCTGCCCTTTTCCTCTCTCACTATACTTAGAAGTTCTCTGATTCCCATGATTATTGACAGTTTGGTCCTTTTCAAACATGTACTATCCTGAGAAGCTCCCAGATATCAGCATTTTTTGTAGGAACAAAGAGAGAAGAGGGTTTTTTTCAGATCCTTAGGTTAAAAAAAGTTGTCATTCATGGGCAGAGGACAAATTAATTCCCACTTCCTCATCATGATAGGGTTGTGTAGTATTACTGACAGACCAGTACTCCCAATCCATTCACATCTGCTGATCCGGTGAGACTTTTATCTACATTCCACCCCTCACTCCAACCCCAGTTTGGGCATACAATGTTCTAGAAGCGAATTTTCTTGACCTAGGCAATATGCCAAGGAGTACTGAGGGTTCACCATTGACTTCACCACTTACTTGCTGTGTAATTCAAGGCAAGTCACTTAATCTCTGAATTTCAGCTTCCCCTTTTGTAAAATGAGGTGTTGAATTAGTTTCCTCCCAGCTTTGACCTTCTATGATTTGTCAAACTCTTTTTTTCTAAGTCCCTCAAAAATGGGTCCTCAATAAATGTTTGTTGACGGTAAGACTGGGATACACCTATTTATTTGTCATTAAGTGCCTACTATGTACCAAGGGCAACTAGGTGGTGAAGCAGATATAATACTGGGCTTGGAATCAGGAAGACTCATCTTTCTGAGTTCAAAACTGGCCTCACACACTTACTAGCTGGGTGACCCTGGGCAAGTCACTTAACCATGTTTGTCTCCATTCCTCATCTGTGAACTGGAACTGGAGAAGGAAATGGCAAAGCACTGCAGTATCTTTGCCAAGAAAACCCAAAATGGGGTCACAAAAAGTCAGCCATGACTGAAAGGACTCAACAACAATGACTATGTGCCAGGCACTATGCTGAGCACTCTTAAGGTAAGTCTTAGACTACCATTCCCTCTATGGTTTTATAATACAGTTTGAAGAAAAACTACATATAAATTCAAAAAGATAAATAACAATAGAATAGAATAATTACTAAATGAGTAATTGAGTAAATGAGTAAATGAGCCAAAGATAATATGCATTATTGGAGTCCCAAAGAAAATGATCATAAGGCCTGGTATATTGTTGGTACCTTTTATCTGGTTGTCACTGATAAAGAAACAGCTATTGGAGGGGCAGCTAGGTAGTACAGTGGATAGCGTACCAACCCTGGAGTCAGGAAGACCTGAGTTCAAATCTGGCTTCAGACACATAACACGCACTAGCTGTGTGACCCTGGGCAAGTCACTTAACCCCATTGCCTAGCAAAGACAAAAAAAAGAAAGAAAAGAAATAGATATTGGAGACTTGTTTCCATGCCATTTAACAAGTTTATGAAGTACTTACTATGTGAGAGCCACTATGCTTGGCACCAAGAATAAAAAAAAAAGATTACTATAGTCCCTGCCCACAAAGAGCTTCCATTCTCCCACGGAGATTGTTAAGGATGCAACACACAGGGTCTACAATTTCTTTTTAACTAGAGGGTGACCATAGTAGGGACAACAGTCCTTTAAAGAAAGAAAGGGATTTTGATAGGTGAGGATGAGGAGGAAATACACTAAAACGGGAAATAGGAGTGTCAAGTTTGGGAAACCTAGCAATCCAATCTGGCTAGAACATTTAATTCACAAAGGGGAGTAGTATGAAATGAGGCTAGAAATACGGTAGATATCACTTTGTGGAGGGCCTCAAATGCTAGACTAAGGATATTTAGATACTTCAATGGCTTCATGATGTAGATATTTCCTCCAGCAGTATAGATTGCAGCCTGATTCAGAATACACTTTTTCATCCTATATGGCTCTTGCTCATGTCTCCCAGTAAATTTTCCACAGTGGATCCATCCAACAATTTGGGACCTTTATCTAGGCCTCCTGACATTGTTGTTGTTCAGTCACGTCCAACTCTTCATGACCTCATTTGGGGTTTTCTTAGCAAAGGCACAAGAGAGATTTGCCATTTCCTTCTCCAGCTCATTTTACAGGGGAAGGAAAGTGAAGCAAACAGGGTTAAGTGACTTGCCCAGGGTCACACAGCTAGTAAGTATCTGAAGTTGAATTTAAACTCAGGTCTTCCTGACTTCAGGTCAGGCCCTCTATCCACTGTGCCACCTCACTGACCTCCTGCCATCACACTCAGGTTATCCATTACTCTCTCTGCTGATGTACCTCTCTGATCATACCTTTTTATTCAGCTTCTCCTAAGCAATTTTTTATCCTACAGCCTGCTTATACTCACCACATACCTCTCCATTGTCCTTTGGGTGATCAGCAGAGAGCTTGTCCATGACGACACTGTAGCTGGATTTAGAATTGGACCCAGGAGGAGAAGAGAGCAGACCAGACTGCATTTGGTAAATTGTACAGGGATTTTAATAATGCTGTGCTTCTCACTGAAACAAAGGCCCATCTTTTTTTTTTTAACATCAAGATTCTCCCAGTACATGTCGTATGATTATGAGTCATGAAATAGCGCAGTCTCTGGAGAACTGAAGTTGCAGACTGAGGAGTTCATATTTTATCTTAGAGTTAAGGGGGAGTCACTGAAGGTTATTAAGCCGACAAATGTCATTGTCATATATTTGCTTTGGGAAGATTTTTTTTGGGGGGGGTGTATCTGAGTAGAGAATGGATACTACATTCTGCCCTGGTCAGACCACATGAGAAGTAAAAAGTTCAATTCTACATTTTAGGAAAGACAGTGATATGTTAGAGCAGGGGTCAGCAAACTCTCACATGAGGAGTTCATATTTTATCCTAGAGGTAAGGGGGAGTCACTGAAGGTTACTGAGCTGACAAATGTCATTGTCAGATCTTTGCCTTAGGAAGATTTTTCGGGGTAGGGGAGAGGTGTATATGAATAGAGAACGAATGCTACACTCTGCCCTGGTCAGACTACTTGAGAAGTAAAAAAGTTCAATTCTACATTTTAGGAAAGACAGTGATATGTCAAATAGAGCAGGGGTCAGCAAACTTTCACATGGCTGCAGCTAAGAACGGTTTTTACATTTTCAATACAGATACATTGTATTTAAAAATATAAAGACTGATCTAAGGTAGCTGGCAACACAGAAACAGGGGACAGGCCAAATTAGGCTGTTGGACTGTAGTTTGCTGACCCATGGAAGGAAACTGAAGAGATTTGAAAGCATGCTATATAGGATCAGTTGAAAGAAATAGGGCTATTTAGCCTAGAGAAGACTTTGGTGAGACATAATAGCTGTTTTCAGTTATTTAAAAGATTGTTATTTGGAAGAGGGATTAGACCTCTTCTGCTTGGCCACAGAAGGCATAATGACTAGAATCAATGGTCAGAAGTTGCAAAGAGGTAGATTTAGGATTGATATAAGGAAAAACTTCCTAACAGAGCTATCCAAAACTGGAATAGGTTGGCTGGGGAAGTAGTGTTTTCTAGTCACCAGAGATCCTCCCACACAGGCTAAATGACCACTTGCCACGTAGGTAGAAGAGGGGACAAGATGATCCTGAGATCCCTTCCCACACTGAGATTCTATGGCAGTAGTAAGACAACTTCAGAGGTCTTCCATTGCAATAATCCAGATGAGAGGTGCTGAGGTGCTGAGAATTAAGAAGGCAGCAGATATAGAAAGTACCCATTTAAATGACTGAATATTGGGGATGAGAGAGAGGCAAGCAGCAAGGTTGACTCTAAGATTATAAAAATTGATGACTGGAATGATGATGCCCCTTCAGCAGAGATAAGGAAGTCTGGATGAGGAGAGGGCTTTAAGAAGATGAGTGGTTTCAGAAATGTTGAGTTTGAGATACCTACAGGACATCCAAGGCAGACATGTCCTCCATAAAGCTGAAAATGCAGTACTACAGCGTAAGAGCTAAACTGATGTTAGATATGTAGATATGGAAGTTATCAGTTTAGAGTTAAGACCTGAAACCACAGCAGCAAATAAGATCACCAGAGATCTTAGAGAGAAAAGGGCTGAGTTCAGAGTCTTAGGGGACATTCTGGCTTAGGGAATGGGAGATGGATGATTATTCTATAAAGGAGACTAGGAAGGAGGAGCAGTCAGCCAGCTAGGAAGAGAACCAGGAGAGGCCAGTGCCACAAAAGCAAGGGAGGAGAGAGGATGCAGCAGTATCAGAAATTACAGAGGAGTGGAGAAGGAGGCCTGAGAAAAGGCCAGTGGATCTAACAGCTAAGAAATTCTTGGAACAAAAAGCTTCCATGGAATGGTAAGATAAGAAATCAGATTGCAAGGAGTTGAAACTTTGAGTGGGGGACAAGGCGGTAGAGGTATTGACTGTAAATGATTCTTTCTAGGATATTGGTGATGACAGGAAAAAAGAAAGGATGTGTGAGTTTTCAAGTCAAAAGTCTTGGAAAGTACTATTTGGTTAGGGTTCTGTAAAGACTAAGGTCAGCATTGGTTATGGGAATTCCCTTTGCAAACACCAAGGAGTACCTCCCCCCCCATGCTCCACACACATACACACACACACACACACACACACACACACACACACACACCCCCACCCCCCATTTTAATTACTGCCTACTTTGTTGTATGTATCTTGTATCCTCCTGGGTAGAATATAAACTCCTTAAGGGCAGGGACTTTTCCACTTTTATATTTATTTCCCCTAGTGCCTGGCACATAGTAAGCACCTTGTAAACAAGTATTAGACATCTATATTACATGCTTGTTAATTGATTAATTGGTGTAACTTGGGTTTGAGACGGAAGTCTGGGTCCTCAGAGACCAGGGAGAGCTCAAGCTTGATACCAGTTCTTTAGCTACATTTCAGGTTGGTGGGGAATGTGGCACCCCACCTCCATGCCCAGAAGACAACACTGAGTCAGTAACAAGTTTTTATTAAGCACCTATTATGTGCCAGGTGCTGGGCATACAAAGAAAAAATTGAACAGTCCCTGCCCTTAAGGAGCTTACTTTCATTCAAGGGAGACAACAAGTACATGTCTAGATATATCCAGAACAAATATAAAATGAACACAAGGTACTTTAGGGAGAGGGTGGCTAAGTGGCTTAGCAGATAAAGGCTGGGCCTGGAGTCAGAAAGACTCCTTTCCCTAAGTTCAAATCTGGACTCAGACTGACCCTGGCCAAGTCACTTAACCCTGTTTGCCTCAGTTCCTCATTTGTAAAATGAGCTGGAGAAGGAAATAGCAACCCAATCCAGTATCTCTGCCAAGAAATCCCAAATAGGGTCACAAAGAGTCAGATATGACTGAAAATCTCCTAAACAACAACAACAACAACAACAGTTTAGGAAGGAAACACTAATCGTTGGAGCATGGCTAGGCCTGGTGTGTGAAGCCTTCCTGGGTTTGGCACTAGAGCTCAGTCTTACACCCTAGTCTGCTGAATACCCAGAGTGGTGTCTGAGGCTACTCCATTGTGTTTCTCTCCTGTAGCGGTCTAGTTCCTGACAGAACTGAAGATATGGTAGGTTTAATTAAGAGATCAATGGCAGCACTTGCAGTTTTCCCACAGCCAAGAAACACCAGAGTTTAACACTTAAAGAACAAGAATAATTAGTTAAAATAAGCTACCAAAAGGCAAACTAGAAAGAGCTTCTCCTTTGCCCTGTCCTGATTCGTAAACTTAAAATTTCTCAAATGACGTTGTGCCTGAGTCAGAACTTTGCCCCATCCTTACCCTTAACCTCCAACAGGGTAACATCAGGCTCTCCCCCAACTCAAGGCATTTTTTAAGCCCTTGCCCTGGGTACAAAATTCTAGACCTTTGCTTTGCCCTTGGCTTATCTCAGTTGCCCTTCCTGAACAACGACGTATTTTTGCAGTCCCTTACCTAGAAGGTTATGAATAACCTCCTGATGGCACTCCCTGCCTCCCTCACCTCCTGCCTTCGCCTCTACTTCAAAGCCATCCTATGCCTGCCACATTCACAGTCCTAATTCACAATCTCAGGCAAGTCAACAAATGTTTATTAAGCAGTTACTATGGGCCGGGTACGCAGCTCTGATCCCTTAAAAAACAGGCAACTCCAGATTATACCCAAGAATCTAGAATTTAGGGACAAGTATCTCAGCTATCTCTTCTGAGTGTAACAGGAAGAGCACCAGCCTTAATGGAGAGAGGCCTGGGGTCTTCTACTTACTAACTGGGTGACCTTTGAAAAACCACTTGCCGCCAGGGCATCAGCTATTTCACCTATAAAATGAAGGCCTTAGGCAAGATGACCTCTGGGGTCCCTTCCAGCTCTGGATCTAAGGTCCTGTGATTGCTAGATCAATGATGTCAGCATCTGAGGAAAGACATTGCAAAGGTAAAATGAGCAGGCCTTGGCAACAGATTGGACATACAGGAGGTGAGAGATAGTGAGGAACTGAGGAAGGACGACACCAGTCCAAGGGACCAGGAAGATGGTGTTGCCCTCAACAACAATAGGGAAGGTAGGAGGGAGGGAGGGTTTGGGGGGAAACATGATGAGTTCCATTTTGGACATATTGAGTTTAAGATGTCTGCTGGACATCCAGTTCAAGATGATTGAAAGGTAGTTGGAGACGTGAGACTGAAAATCAGCAGAAATGTTTAGGGCAGGTTAGGTACACGTGAGAATCATTAACATAGAGCTGATAATCTATGGGAGCTGATGAGTTCAACAAGTGAAGCAGTATAGAGGGAGAAGAGAAGAGGTCCCTGGACAGAACCCTGCGGGACACTTATGCTTACAGGGCATGATCTAGAGGAGACTGAGAAGGTGCAGTCAGATAGATAGGAGAAGAACCAGGAGAGACTGGTATCCAGAAAACCTAGAGAGAAGAGAGCATCAAAAAGGAGAAAGCCATCGATAGTGTGAAAGATTGCAGAAAGGTCTCGGAGAATGAGGGTTGAGAAAACGCCATTGGATTTGACAACTAAGAGACTACTGTTAACTTTGGGAGAGCAAGTTTGGAAAGGTCAGAAGCCAGACTGTAAGGAGTTAAGAAGAGCACAATAGGAGGGAAAGAGGGGGCACCTATTATAGATGGCCTTTTGAGGAGTTTAGCTACAAAAGGCAGAAGAGATATGATGATAGTTAGCAGGCATGGAAGGATCAAGTGAGGGTTTTTTCAGGATAGGGGAGACATGGACATATTTGTAGGCAGTAGGAAATGAACCAACAGAGAGGGAGAGATTTAAAATAAGTGAAAAAAGTGGAGATGATAGAGGGAGCGATCTGTTGGAAGAGATAGGAAGCAATAAGATCCCTTGTGTAAATGGAGGGGTTAGCCTTGATAAGGAGTAAAGCCACCTCTTCATGGGGGCAGGGATGAAGGAGGAGAGAGTATCAGAAGGTATCTGAATGATATGAGATGGGGAAGTGAGGAGAAAAGGGAGCTTTCAATGAATGGCCTATATATTTTTTTCTGTAAAATGTGAAGCAAGATTCTCAGCTGAGAGGGTGGGGAGAGGGGGAGCCATGGAAGGTTTGAGGCAGGATGAGAAGTTCTGGAAGAGTCATTGTGGAGAATAGAATGATGAATCAATAAGGGAGATATAGTAGGATTGCCTAGCAGCAGTGAGGGCCCAGTTGAAGTCCTGTAACATAAATTTGTAGTCGATCTAATCAAAATAGTGGTGTGATTTTCTCCAGCTTTGAATGCTGGGAGTAAAGTAGGGTTTAAGCTTGGCTGAGTGTAATCTATGATATAAGGGAGCTAGGGATTCAAGAGAGGACAGTTTGGAGTTGAATTGACCAAGAAGTCAAGATGTGAAGAAGAGGAGACAGTGGCTCGGGCAGGAGAGATGGCTTGTAAATAGCTTGATTATACACAGTTCTTCATATGTTGTCTCTCCCATCATGTTATGACTTCCTTGAGGGCTGGGACTTTCTTTTGTCTTTCTTTGTATACCTGGCAAATAGTGGGCACTTAATAAGTGCTTATTGGCTCACTGACAAAATACTCCTCCATGCTACCATTCTGAAATCTTATCTCCCCCATTAGTATGTAAGCTCTTTTAGGGCAAGGACTTCTCTTTGTTTTTGTTTTTGTATTTCCAGCACTTAACACAATGCTCATCAAATAGTAAGGACTTAATAAATGCTTTTTCATTTACTTGTTCCTAGCAACATTTTTTTTTTTGTGGCAACTAAGACTAAGTGGGTACCCATCAATCAGGGGAAGGCTAAAAAAACTAATATATGAATGCAATGGACTATCAAGATGCTATAAAAAACAATATGATGAATTTAGAGAAACTTGAGAAGACACACACGAACTGAGACAGAATAAAGTAAGTAGAAAAAAGAGAATAATTCACACTGTGACCACAACAATACAAGAAAACAACATTGAAAGACATCAGAACTCTAATTACAGTGACCCATCTTGGCTTTAGAGGAATGATGGTGAAGGGAATCTCTTCTCAGAAAAGAGGTGGTGGATTATTGGTGTAGGATGAAGTATATATTGTCATACATAGCTAATGTACATGTTGGTTAGTCAGACAGCAAGCATTTATTAAGCTCCTACTATGTGCCAGGCACTGTGCTAAATGCTGGGGATGCAAAAAAAGACAAGACAGTTCCTGCCCTCAAGGAGCTCACTATCTAATGGAGGAGACAGCTTATAAACAACCATGGACAAACATACTATATAAAGAGACATTGGAAATAATCAATAGAGAAGTTTGTTTTCCTAGGTTGTACTTAGTAGAAGAGGAGAATCATTGGGAAATGACAGTCGTGTAAGAAGGAAAAATGTATTAGTAAAACATTTGTTAAAAAAAAAAAAGAATTGAACAGGAGAAGGCAGTGAAGTACAGTAGAAAGAGCAATTCTGCTTCTGACATTTGCTACCTGTGTTGTTGCTCATTTGTTTCAATTGCGTCTGACTCTTTGTGACCCCATTTGGGGTTTTTTTGGCAAAGGTACTAGAGTGGTTTGCCATTTCCTTCTCTAGTTCATTTTTACAGATGAAGAAACTAAGGCAAACAGGGTTAAGTGACTTGCCCAGAGTCACACAGCTAGTGAGTGTCGGAGGCCGGATTTGAACTCAGGCCTTCTTGACTCCAGGCCAGGTGCTCTATCCATTGTGTCACCTAGCTGCCCCTACTACCTGTGTAACCTTGGTCAAATCACTTAACCTCCTTGGCCTTCAGTTTCCCCAACTGTAAATTAACTGTGTTGTATTAGATGGCCTCAGCCATTCTTTCCAGCTCTAGCTCTATGATATTTTGAAATTAATTGAAGTATGTGCCAACTCAAACATTATCATGATTACTCCATCTAAAGGTCTTTCCATTCATAAATTCTTTAGCTCTTACTACTTGCTCCCTGAGGCCTCTCTGGCTTAGCACCCAAACCTCCTTCCCACTTCACCTAATGTGTCCCTAATTTGAGATTCTTTCCATAGTTAAGCTCTGACCATTCTGATTCTAAAGAAGGAAAACAGTCTGGAATATATCTGCCTACTAGATAAATGATCTTTTCTTTCTTCCCCTCCCTAACCGTAGTGTCTTTGCTATCCCATCTCACCCTCCAGACTTCCCTGCTTGTCTGACCCAATGATGAAGGGAAGATTCAGATACTGCTCTGAGTTCACTCTCTGTCAACATGAGTTGGCCTGCCCAACAGTAAGTAATGTAATAGGATGTAATTCTAGAAAGTAGACAAAGAAAAGTACAGTAGCATGTGGTGCCCAAAAGACTGGAATTAAACACTGGCTCAATTTGGGGGCTGCAGACTCAAGAGGCAACGAAGCTTGAGAAAAAGCATGTTGTACCAAGAAGAACCTGGTTTGGAATGAAAATAAGTAACTTATGAATGAAAACATTTAAAAGTGCTTTGGAAAACTTGAGGTGCTTCATAAATGTCAGCTATTGAGATTTATCTTATTTCTCTTCTCCTGGAGTGGAAAAGGCAGATCAGAAAAGGAAGCCAAGAGGGAACTCCTTGTAGGATCTATTTCTGTAGAATTCCTCTCACTTAGGTTTGATCTGCCCCGAGGAAGAAATTAAATCACAAATAGAGTTACCAAAACAAACAGAAGTTATCAAAACAAACAAAAAGTTGATTATAATAAAACAGCCACCTATAGTTTTTGTGACAGAATTCAGATCAAACCAATCAAATACTGCCTACTTGACAACCCTAGGCACAGATATCACCCATGGCCCCCTACAGGGGTCCCTACAGAGCCCCACAGGATCTCTGGGCTCATATGGACCTGGTTTGATCCTGTGCTCCTATCAACAAATGTCCAGTTCTTTCTTTTGCTCAATGTACACATGCATGAATAAAATGGAAATAAAGTTTAAAAAATAAAATAAACTAATAAATAAAGTAAAATCTGAATAAAAGTGAGTTATTGCTCATATCTAGCTTTCCCCAAACTTAGGTAACAGGGTTCCTACTCCTGCATTGGTACTCTGTACAATATAGGGATTACATATTGTATAGTCTTTATTTCCTCTACCATAGAAAATGCTTAAGATCTAAAGGACTCAACAGAGCATACCTAAATAGCATATTAGACTTCCTCCAATCCTGAAAGTAAATATACTTTGTGTGATTGATGAACAATTATTCTTTATTCACCTTAGACCCACACCATATGAACAGTTCATTGTAATATCATGGTGGTTTGGCAAGGCTCATGAATCTTCTGGCCCCTTGTAGCATGGCTCTAGTCCAAGGGTAGGGAACTTGAGACCTCAAGGCCACATGTGGTCCTCTAGGTCCTCAAGTGTGGCCCTCTGACTGAATCCAAACTTCACAGAACAAATCCCCTCAATAAAAGGATCTGTTCTGTAAAACCTGGACTCAGTCAAAAGGCTGCACCCAAGGACCTGGAAGGTCACATGTGGCTGGAGGCCACAGGTTCCCCACCCCTGGTAGAATAATTCCCTAAGAAGCACGGTTTGGGAGATCTTTCCCTCTGACAGGCTTCCAAACTCAGCAATACTAGAACTAAGGATTATTCATGAAATAATGCCCAAAGTCGGAAACATCCCTTCTCAAGATCTCTAGTCTCTGACTTGTGCTCAAAAAATAAAATAAAAAAGCAGAAAGCAGTGAGGAACTGGAGCTCCAGGGACTCCCCTTTTAGCCATACCTGAGCAACCACCGGCTGCTGACCCTGTGCTTCTCTCATAAATTACCATTTTCTGCTCCTCGAGGATAGAAAACTTTAGAAGAGAAAAGGGGCGAGCTGTATCACACTTTCCTCTTGGCAGGGAAAGGATGGCTCCTTTGATGGGAGTCTGTCTCCCCTGACCCTCATTCACCAATTATTTTTGTAATTTTAATTTTTTTAACATTTGTTTTTAAAATTTTGAGTTTCAAATTCTTTCCCTCCTTCTAGCCTCTCCCCTACCCACTGAGAAGGTAAGCAATATGACACTCATTATACATGATTCACCAATCATCTTATAGGCAATGCCAATCATTTGACCAATAAGAGTAGTTCCTGCTATCTTCTCTGCAAGGAGCTATAGCACGTCTCTCTCCATGGGAGAGGTCCTTCTAACAAAGTTTCAGGCCTTGTACTCTTGTCAAGTGGATTGGGGTGCTTAAATTCATCAAGGGCCCCCCTTTTTACTCCAGTCACACAGATAAAACATTATAGATTGATGTTTTATCAACCTATAAACCTATGATCAAATTATTCTATGATCAGTTAACTCTTTCAAGCCCAGATTTTGTAACACCTTTATGGGGGTAGGTGAGATCTCCTATTAACTGTAGGAGATTGTACCCTGAGAGATAACTAAATATCCTAGACCACCAAGCAAACACTTCAGAAATGCGAACCTTTCCTTTGATTGTAGAATAAGCTAACCTCCAATAATCTTGTTCCATCCTCCTGGAAATACGTAGGCAGTATTTTAATAATTCATCTTAAACTCATGGATAGTGGATATGTGTCTTATTCCTATGTGTTCCATTTCGTGGAATGTTTAAGAATCTACAAACATCTCTCATGAAATTAGCTGAGTGTTGAATTATCAGGGACCAATGTCAATCTCAAAGAAAAACGGTATCCTAGATAGAAAGCTGGACTAGGAGTCAAAAAGACCTGGGTTATAGGTCATTTCACAAATACTTACAAGCTCTGTGATCCCAGACAAGTTACTATCTTTTTGACTCAGTTTCCTCATCTAAAAAATAGGGGATAATATTAATGATAGCACTTATTTTATAGGGTGTTATGAAGATCAAGTGAGACAGCATATGGAAAACACTTTACAGATTTTAACATTTCATGTAAATGCCAGTTAATAATTATAATAAGAATCCTATGACATTAGGTCTGGAAGACATGTTAGAGGTTGTCTGATTACAGATGAAGAAACAGAGACCCCTGAAGAAAAGTAAATACTCAAACCCACACAGGAAGCTGTGATAGACCTGGGAAGAGAACCAAGGAACCCATTCCAGCATTCACCACTTTATGTCATGCTGTTTCTCATTTTGTATCTATAATGTGATGATTCCATCCACCATTCCATGGTGGTTTCTCAGTCCCTCTTAAACCTCTGGGAACTCCAAGCCTGGGAGAGGTTGTTTGGGCAGTATCTCCCCATATATTCGTAGCCATCTGGGATTAAGGTCATGCATCCTATGTCCAGTTGGACACAGCCCCCATAGAAATACCATTAGCCTTATTGCCTTGAGGGCTGGGTAGAATTTTTGGGATATATTTGGTGGATAGAAGGATGAGACCATGATCAAGTAAAGTGACCTGTTTACTGGCTGGGAGGATGTAATCCTCAGCATTTACAGATTTCACCCTTGTTATTAAGTTGTCAGAGGGAGGAAGGGCTGGTTATGATTTCATGGGTCAAAGGAGGAGAATGACCTGCTTGAGGTCATCTGAGAAGGGGGGTGTGTGTGTGTGTGTGTGTGTGTGTGTGTGTGTGTGTGTGTGTGTG